>NW_028283612.1:452500-752500 GCF_059441095.1 Idiotropiscis lumnitzeri
TGGTCGTCGAGCGTCGCCGAGACCAGAACGTGGAGCGGCGGCTGGTCGTCGAGCCCCGCCGAGGCGGGAGCGTGGAGCGGCGGCTGGTCGTCGAGCCCCGCCGAGGCGGGAGCGTGGAGCGGCGGCTGGTCGTCGAGCGTCGCCGAGACCGGAACGTGGAGCGACGGCTGGTCGTCGAACCCCGCCGCGTCAGGAACGTGGAGCGGCGGCTGGTCGTCGAACACCGCCGAGACCGGAACGTGGGGCGGCGGCCCATCGTTGAACCCCGCCGACACAGGAACGCGGAGCGACGGCTGGTCGTCGATCCCTGCCGAGACAAGAACATGGAGCGGCGGTGGGTCGTCGTCCACCGCCGAGGCAGGAACCAAGAGCGGCCGCGGGCCGTCGAGCGCCGCCGGGGCCAAGGCGAGCAGTGGCGACGGGTCGTCGGATGCTGCCGCGGCCAGAGCGGGGCGCGGTGGTGGGTCCTCGTGCGTCGCCGAGACTGAGGCGTGACGCGGCGGCGGACCGTCGTCCATCGCGGGCACCGGAACCGGGAGCGGCGGCTGGTCGTCGACCCCTGCCGAGACAAGAATGTGGAGCGGCGGTGGGTCGCCGTCCACCGCCGAGGCAGAAACCAGGAGCGGCCGTGGGTCGTCGAGCGTTGTGCCGGAGCCAAGGCGAGCAGTGGCGACGGGTCGTCGGATGCTGCCGAGGCCAGAGCGGGGTGCGATGGTGGGTCGTCGTGCGTCGCCGAGGCTGAGGCGTGACTCGGCGGCGGACCGTCGTCCATCGCAGGCACCGGGACCGGGAGCGGCGGCGCTTCATCAGGCGCCGCTGGGACCGATACGGCAGGCGACTGCTCGTCGTCCACCACGGGTGCAGGGACCGGGAGTGACGGCTGCGGGCCGTGTTCTGCCAAAACGTGAGCTTGGAGCGGAGGCAAGGCGTGCCCCACCGGAACATGGGCTTGGGACGGACGCACAACGTGCTCCGCCGGAACGTGAGCTTGGGACGGACGCGCAGCGTGCTCCTCCTGAACGTGAACCTGGGTCGGAAGCAGGGTGTGCTTCCCCTGAACGTGGACTTGGGACGGACGCACAACGTGCTCCGCCTGAACGTGAGCTTGGGACGGACGCACAGCGTGCTCCGCCTGAACGTGAGCTTGGGACGGACGCACAGCGTGCTCCGCCTGAACGTGAACTAGGGACGGACGCCGGACGGGCTCCGCGTGAACGTGAACTTGGGTCGGGGGCAGGATGTGCTCCGCCTGAACGTGAACTTGGTTCGGGCGCACAGCGTGCTCCGCTGGATCGGGAGCTGGGATCGCCATTGGGGCCCCGGGACGGGGCTCGGCCGCTGACGGGGAGCCGGGACACGGCTCAGCAGCTGGCGGGGAGCCGGGACTGGGCTCAGCAGCTGGCGGGGAGCCGGGACTGGGCTCAGCAGCTGGCGGGGAGCCGGGACTGGGCTCAGCAGCTGGCGGGGAGCCGGGACTGGGCTCAGCAGCTGGCGGGGAGCCGGGACTGGGCTCAGCAGCTGGCGGGGAGCCGGGACTGGGCTCAGCAGCTGGCGGGGAGCCGGGACAGGGCTCAGCAGCTGGCGGGGAGCCGGGACAGGGCTCAGCAGCTGGCGGGGAGCCGGGACAGGGCTCAGCAGCTGGCGGGGAGCCGGGACTGGGCTCAGCAGCTGGCGGGGAGCCGGGACAGGGCTCAGCAGCTGGCGGGGAGCCGGAACGGGGCTCGGCCGCCTTCGAGGAGTCGGCACGGGACTCTGGAGGCTGCGGCTCGCATGGAGGCGGCGGGGTCCGTGCAGCGGGAGCTGCATTGGTCACTGCTGCAGGCGTGGAGGCGACAGCGGGCCGGGCGCAGCAGTCGATCCGGGCACAGCCGAACCGGGGGCCCTGATCCCTGTCAGCCTGCCGCCATAGGGAATCAGGAAAACGGGAGACCTGAGGGACCGTGACTGCGGGGGCTGGTGAACGCGAGCTAGGAGACGCCAGGGGAGCGTGATCCGGTGCTGAAACTGATGGTGAACGATGTGCGCGACGTGACCGTGACTTCCGGGATTTGGGACGTGAAGCGCGCGAGGGGGAGTGGGAGGTGGTCGCGAAAAACTCAAATGGCTCGGGGGGAGGAAGGTGACGGCTCAAAAATAACTCCGCGTTGCGCTGAGCGACTAAGAGAGTGGCAATATATTCAAAATCATAGTCGTGATCTGGATCGGAAAAAATGTGAGGGGCAAGGTGCTCAAAATCAAACTCGTGACCGGACTTACTCGAACCGTGAGGGGGTGAAAGGGCTTGGTGCTCAAAATCGTCCTCGTAATCCGAATCTATGATCAGGTGAGGGGGTATGACAGGCTGGTAATCGGTGCTGTAATCGGGGGGCAAAAGGGGAGAAACAGACGTCGAGCGGAAAATGGAACCTACTTGAAGGACACGGGGTTGGTCGGCAGGCTGAGGGGGGTTGTCCGTCCGGCGGCGTCATGGACAACAACATGAACATTACAAATCAGCAATCACTGACCACTGCAAAAGGGAAAACCACATCATGGACCGGGAGAAGGGCAGGGTCATCCGCACCGAAGAGAACAAACAACAGCGCTGGATCAGAGAGGCCATTGAGATCTGCAAGCGAGGCATAAAAACCATGAACAGAGACAAGGGAGCCTTCATCCTCTCTACCACCTAGAGCAGCATCTTGGCGGAGTGAACGGACAGCGGGGGGCGTGACTTGCCTTCATTCTTGTGACAGGTAAGTCACGCCCTCATGGAACATCAGCTGATAAAGACGGGTCACAAGACACCATCATGTGACACTCTGAAGAAGGCGAAAGACTTTCGTATTGTGACATCCTCAAGGCCTAAACACTCATCCGAGCAAATATAAGGTAGATTTTGTGAACCTGCCCGGAGAAAAACATCAACGAAAATAATTTGTATTTGTTTTAACCAGTTGGTGGCGCTACCACTGCGATCAAAAATAAGTTGGCAGCCGTCTTCAGGGCCTGAATATCCATGACGCCGCCGTGAGCCTCTCGCTGGGTCCTTCTTTGGTCGGGTCATTCTGTCAGGACTCGCCGGTCGGCGAGGAGGAGGTGGACCCAAAAGGCGAGGAGGCAGAGAGGTCAGTAACGTGAAGGGAATTTATTAACTGAAACAACCAGGGCAAACAATGTGGCAGCCGTCGCAGCTCGGGCCCTAATAACAATTTCTAGAAAAACAATAGGGACCTCGCAGCGGTCACTGCTCGGGCCCGAATAATAATAATAATAATAATTTCCACAAAAACAATGGGGACCTCGTAGCGGGCGCTGCTCGGGCCCTAATAATAATTTCTACATAAACAATAGGGACCTCGCCGCGGTCGCTGCTCGGGCCCCAATAATAATTTCTACACAAAGTCCATTGTGGTGACCCGCCCCCTTTTAATAAATTCAAAATGGCCGACTTCCTGTAAAACCTAGCTCATTGCTCCAAGAGACTTTTTTGTAGGTCTTGGTCTTATACATACAGTGAGCCCTCGCTACTTCGCGGTTCACCTTTCGCGGGTTCAGTGCTTCGCGGGTATAAAAAATATTCGGGGGCATTGTAGTTTCGCCGAGCGGCACGACGGGGCGCTGGAGCGGTTAGACGGCCGGCGTGCGCCGAAGAAGAGCGTGGGCGAAGAGAAGAGTGGACGAAGAAGAGCACGTTCCCCCGGACACGATCGGTGGCGACGTTTCGCGCGGTTCGGACCGTACCAGAGCTCCGGCCGGCGTGCGTGGCAGTTAAGCCGTAGAGGAGCACCTTCCCCGGGCACGGGCGGTGCCAAGCGGCCCCTAAGTTTAACCGAATGGAAGCTCCGGAGGAGGAGGGCATGCTCGCGTCACAGTAAGCCGAAGAGGAGCACCTTCCCCTGGCACGGGCGGTTCCAAGCGGCCCCTAAGTTTAACCGAATGGAAGCTCCGGAGGAGGAGGGCATGCTCGCGACACAGTAAGCCGAAGAGGAGCACCTTCCCCGGGCACGGGCGGTGCCAAGCGGCCCCTAAGTTTAACCGAATGGAAGCTCCGGGGGAGGAGGGTGGGCGTGTGTCACAGTTAAGCCGAATTGGAGCACCTCTTCCGCCCGGGCACGAGCGGAGCGCGAAGCTGTCAGTTATGAATGAATAAATGAATAAATAAATAAATAAATAAAGAATGGCACCTTTCATTTCACAGGGCACACCAGACGGCGTACCAGCAGGTAAAAGTCTGAGTAATTAAATCAATACAAAAAGAATGGCTGGGGAATAAAAAAATAATACGTTTTAATAATAATTTGTTTTTTTTGTTATAACATGAATTTCACTCTCTCTCTCCCCGTATATATATATATATATATATATATATATATATATTTATATATTATATTTATATATATATATATTTATATATTTATAAATATATATTATATATATTGTATTTTTTTTTTAAGCATTTTTGAAGGTGCGCCGCTACTTCGCGGATTTTCAGTTTTCGCGGGTGGTCTCGGTCCCCATTAACCGCGATAACCGAGGGTTCACTGTACTCCATAAAATTTACAAAAAGCGAGGTGAAACACTCAACCAGGGCTGCTCTGCATGTTGTGCTGGGCCACCTGGAACAACAGCGGAGCTATGCAAGGATGCTCTTTGTGGACTACAGCTCGGCATTCAACACGATCATCCCAGACATCCTCGTCGCCAAACTGGACACTCTCGGCCTCCCTGCCCTCACACGCATCTGGATTAAGGACTTTCTGACCAACAGACCCCAGACTGTGTTGCTCGGCCCCTACACGTCCTCCACCCTCATGCTGAGCACCGGTTCCCCCCAAGGATGCGTGCTGAGCCCTCTCCTGTACGCCCTCTACACCTACGACTGCAGCCCGGCCCACGGCAACAACACCATCGTCAAGTTTGCTGACGACACGACAGTGGTCGGTCTGATCTCGGAAGGTGACGAGACAGCCTACAGAGAGGAGGTAGGGAGACTGACAACTTGGTGCAAGGACAACAGACTGCACCTTAACTCTGCTAAAACAAAGGAGATTGTCGTCGACTTCAGGAGGAACAAGACGCTGCCGCCCCCCCTCTGCATCGAAGGCGTGTGTGTGGAGAGGGTCCACACGTTCAAGTTCCTGGGAGTACAGATCTCCGATGACCTTTCTTGGAGTCACAACACCACAGCAGTGGTAAAGAAGGTCCGCCAACGTCTGCACTTCCTGAGAGTCCTCAGGAAATTCAACCTGGACAGGAAGCTGCTGCTGGCCTTCTACCACTCGTCCATCGAGAGCCTGCTGACGTACTGTGTCTCCACCTGGTACAGCGGCTGCACTGAGGCGGACAGAGTGAGGCTCCAGAGGACAGTCAAAACAGCGCAAAGGATTATTGGCTGCCCTCTCCCCTCGCTGTCGGACATCTACACCGCCCGGTGCCTCAGAAGGGCTCTCAACATCGTCAAAGACAATACCCACCCAAACTCACACCTGTTCGACCTGTTGCCCTCTGGCAGGCGCTACAGATGCATCAAATCAAGGACCAATAGACTGAGAAACAGTTTCTTTCCGAGAGCCATCTCCATACTGAACTCTCACACACACACGAGACCACCCTAACCTTGCAAAACAGCATTGTGATGTGTTTCTATATGCCCTATTCAGTACTGAATTCCATTGCACTGTCTTATTTATTTATCTAATTTATATATTGTCTGTATTATTGTTGTATTGCACTGGAGAGGGGAGCCCTCTAATCTCGTTGCACACTTGAGTACAATGACAATAAAGGGATTTCTATTTCTATTCTATTCTTTTTTTAACTTTTCTCGAGGGCCATGGCGAGCCATTTCAAAAAAGCTGCACAACTAACGTATAAAATATTGATAAATTTGCTCTGCCTGATGTGTGTGTAAAGTTTCACGAGTTGTCGTTCATATTTAGAACCTCATAATCAGCGTTGTTTTATTGCCGAACAGTGCAATGCCACTCCCACAACTTTTCACGAAAAAGGATGAATTTCGTATTGTGACATCCTCATGGCCGAAACAGTCATCCGAGCATATATGAGGGCGACCTTGTTGAGTTGCACGGAGAAAAACATCCAAGAAAATAACTTGTATTAGCTTTTACCAGTTGGTGGCGCTACTACTACGATGAAAAATAAGTTGGTAGATGTCTTCAGGGCTGAAGTATCCTCAAATGTGTACAACTTCGAGAAGATAGGATCATCTGAGTCATGTTGCCAGAGCTTTTGTTGCCACAAAGTACAATCGGATTTTTCAGCACCGTAATAGCCACGCCTTTTGCCAAAACGTCACAAAATTCGGCACAGAGTAAGATCATTGTCTTGAGTCTTTTCTGACTAATTTTCAGTCGGATTCGTCAAAAGGGCACCGTGCAGTACGTGAAAATTAAAATAAAAACAAATTTTTGATTCCACTTGGCGGCGCTGTGTGTATAACAAAATAATAACATTAAGATGTCTTCAGGTCGGGACGTTTTATTTACAGGTGAAGGTTTGGATTTTTAGGAGCATGTGCAGGGGCGTTATTAAGCATTCATTTATTTGTATTAGGTTCATTTTGTCTTATTATTGATATTTGACTGATTCATTAAAAGCAGACAATTATGTTTTAGGTTAATTTTTTACCTGACATGTTTCGGCGAGTCTTTCGCCTTCTTCAGAGTGTCGCATGATGGTGTCTTGAGACCCGTCTTTATCAGCTGATGTTCCATGAGGGTGTGACTTACCTGTCAAAAAAATGAAAAATCAGAGCAGTAAAAGAACAACCACAACATGAACATTACAAATCAGCAATCACTGACCACTGCAAAAGGGAAAACCACATCATGGACCGGGAGAAGGGCAGGGTCATCCGCACCGAAGAGAACAAACAACAGCGCTGGATCAGAGAGGCCATTGAGATCTGCAAGCGAGGCATAAAAACCATGAACAGAGACAAGGGAGCCTTCATCCTCTCTACCACCTGGAGCAGCATCTTGGCGGAGTGAACGGACAGCGGGGGGCGTGACTTGCCTTCATTCTTGTGACAGGTAAGTCACGCCCTCATGGAACATCAGCTGATAAAGACGGGCCACAAGACACCATCATGTGACACTCTGAAGAAGGCGAAAGACTTTCGTATTGTGACATCCTCAAGGCCTAAACACTCATCCGATCAAAAATAAGTTGGCAGCCGTCTTCAGGGCCTGAATATCCTCAAATGTGAAAAATTTCGAGAAGATGGATCATCTGAATCATTTTGCAGGAACTTTTGTTGCCACGGAGAATAATCAGACTCTGCGGCACCGTAATAGCCACGCCCTTCGAAGGAAAGTCACAAAAATAGGGATAGAGTAAGATCAATGTCTTGAGTCTTTTCGAGCCAATTTTCAATCGGATTCGTTAAAAGGGCACCGTGCAGGACGTCAAAATGTAAAAAATGATATTGATTGGCGCAAGGTGTATAACAGAATATAAACATATAGATGTCTTCAGGTACCGACTCTTGATGTACATGTGAAGTTTTGGATTTTTAAGCAGCATGTGCAAGAGAGTTATTAAGCATTTTGTCCATTGCGGCGAAGGAAATCTTAAGTGAAAACTTCGAAGCCCCGCCCCCGTCATATAGTATTTCGGAAACAAAAAATTTTAGCCCCAGTGTTTGTCCCAGGTCTTAAGATGCTACAGACAGAATTTTAAGGCAATCAGATGAAGCCTTTAGGATCAGGGTGCAAAAGAATGACCCCTGTAAACATGCAAAAAAGGGCAAAAGTCGGACTTTCAAAAATTCATAACTCACTTCCTGTTCATATTAGACGTTTAAAATATCAAATTTCTCGCCATGCCCGATGAGACTGCCAAGTTTGGTGAGTTTTTGTGCATGTTTCGGGGGTCAAAAATGCAATCGAACAATCGGAAAAATAATAATAATAATAATTTCTACAAAAACAACAGGGACTTCGCAGTGGTCGCTGCTCAGGCCCTAATAATAATAATAATAATAAGAATAAAAGTAATAATATTTTCTACAAAAACAATAGGGACCTCGCAGCCGTCGCAGCTCGGGCCCTAATAACAATTTCTAGAAAAACAATAGGGACCTCGCAGCGGTCACTGCTCGGGCCCTAATAATAATAATAATAATAATTTCCACAAAAACAATGGGGACCTCGTAGCGGTCGCTGCTCGGGCCCGAATAATAATTTCTACAAAAACAATAGGGACATCGCCGCGGTCGCTGCTCGGGCCCCAATAATAATTTCTACACAAAGTCCATTGTGGTGACCCGCCCCCTTTTAAGTAAATTCAAAATGGCCGACTTCCTGTAAAACCTAGCTCATTGCTCCAAGAGACTTTTTTGTAGGTCTTGGTCTTATACATACAGTGAACCCTCGCTACTTGGCGGTTCACCTTTCGTGGGTTCAGTGCTTCGCGGGTCTAAAAAATATTCGGGGGCATTATAGTTTCGCCGAGCGGCACGACGGGGCGCTGGAGCGGTTAGACGGCCGGTGTGCGCCGAAGAAGAGCGTGGGCGAAGAGGAGAGTGGACGAAGAAGAGCACGTTCCCCCGGACACGATCGGTGGCGACGTTTCGCGCGGTTCGGACAGTACCAGAGCTCCGGCCGGCGTGCGTGGCAGTTAAGCCGTAGAGGAGAACCTTCCCAGGGCACGGGCGGTGCCAAGCGGCCCCTAAGTTTAACCGAATGGAAGCTCCGGAGGAGGAGGGCATGCTCGCGTCACAGTAAGCCGAAGAGGAGCACCTTCCCCGGGCACGGGCGGTTCCAAGCGGCCCCTAAGTTTAACCGAATGGAAGCTCCGGAGGAGGAGGGCATGCTCGCGTCACAGTAAGCCGAAGAGGAGCACCTTCCCCGGGCACGGGCGGTGCCAAGCGGCCCCTAAGTTTAACCGAATGGAAGCTCCGGGGGAGGAGGGCGGGTGTGTGTCACAGTTAAGCCGAATTGGAGCACCTCTTCCGCCCGGGCACGAGCGGAGCGCGAAGCTGTCAGTTATGAATGTATAGAAGAATAAATAAATAAATAAATAAAGAATGCCACCTTTCATTTCACAGGGCACACCGGACGGCGTACCAGCAGGTAAAAGTCGGAGTAATTAAATAAATACAAAAAGAATGGCTGGGGAATAAAAAAAAAATACGTTTTAATAATAATTTGTTTTTTTTGTTATAACATGAATTTCACTCTCTCTCTCCCCGTATATATATATATATATATATATATATTTATTATATATATTGTATATTTTTTTAAGCATTTTTGAAGGTGCGCCGCTACTTCGCGGATTTTCAGTTTTCGCGGGTGGTCTCTGTCCCCATTAACCGCGATAACCGAGGATTCACTGTACTCCATAAAATTTACAAAAAGCGAGGTGAAACACTCAGCCAGGGCTGCTTTTTTTAACATTTCTCGAGGGCCATGGCGAGCCATTTCAAAAAAGCTGCACAACTAACGTATAAAATATTGATAAATTTGCTCGGCCTGATGTGTGTGTAAAGTTTCACGAGTTGTCGTTCATATTTAGAACCTCATAATCAGCGTTGTTTTATTGCCGAACAGTGCAATGCCACTCCCACAACTTTACAAGAAAAAGGACGAATTTCGTATTGTGACATCCTCATGGCCGAAACAGTCATCCGAGCATATATGAGGGCGACCTTGTTGAGTTGCACGGAGAAAAACATCCAAGAAAATAACTTGTATTAGCTTTTACCAGTTGGTGGCGCTACTACTACGATGAAAAATAAGTTGGTAGATGTCTTCAGGGCTGAAGTATCCTCAAATGTGTACAACTTCGAGAAGATAGGATCATCTGAGTCATGTTGCCGGAGCTTTTATTGCCACAGAGTACAATCTGACTTTTCAGCACCGTAATAGCCACGCCTTTTGCCAAAACGTCACAAAATTCGGCAGAGAGTAAGATCATTGTCTTGAGTCTTTTCTGACTAATTTTCAGTCGGATTCGTCAAAAGGGCACCGTGCATAATGTGAAAATTTAAATAAAAACAAATTTTTGATTCCACTTGGCGGCGCTGTGTGTATAACAAAATAATAACATTAAGATGTCTTCAGGTCGGGACGTTTTATTTACAGGTGAAGGTTTGGATTTTTAGGAGCATGTGCAGGGGAGTTATTAAGCATTCGTTTATTTGTATTAGGTTCATTTTGTCTTCTTATTATTGATATTTGACTGATTCATTAAAAGCAGACAATTATGTTTTAGGTTAATTTTTTACCTGACATGTTTCGGCGAGTCTTTCGCCTTCTTCAGAGTGTCGCATGATGGTGTCTTGAGACCCGTCTTTATCAGCTGATGTTCCATGAGGGTGTGACTTACCTGTCAAAAAAATTAAAAATCAGAGCAGTAAAAGAACAAGCACAACATGAACATTACAAATCAGCAATCACTGACCACTGCAAAAGGGAAAACCACATCATGGACCGGGAGAAGGGCAGGGTCATCCGCACCGAAGAGAACAAACAACAGCGCTGGATCAGAGAGGCCATTGAGATCTGCAAGCGAGGCATAAAAACCATGAACAGAGACAAGGGACCCTTCATCCTCTCTACCACCTGGAGCAGCATCTTGGCGGAGTGAACGGACAGCGGGGGGCGTGACTTGCCTTCATTCTTGTGAATGGTAAGTCACGCCCTCATGGAACATCAGCTGATAAAGACGGGCCACAAGACACCATCATGTGACACTCTGAAGAAGGCGAAAGACTTTCGTATTGTGACATCCTCAAGGCTTAAACACTCATCCGAGCAAATATAAGGTAGATTTTGTTAACCTGCCCGGAGAAAAACATCAACGAAAATAATTTGTATTTGTTTTAACCAGTTGGTGGCGCTACCACTGCGATCAAAAATAAGTTGGCAGCCGTCTTCAGGGCCTGAATATCCTCAAATGTGAAAAATTTCAAGAAGATGGATCATCTGAATCATTTTGCAGGAACTTTTGTTGCCACGGAGAATAATCAGACTCTGCGGCACCGTAATAGCCACGCCCTTCGAAGGAAAGTCACAAAAATAGGGATAGAGTAAGATCAATGTCTTGAGTCTTTTCTAGCCAATTTTCAATCGGATTCGTTAAAAGGGCACCGTGCAGTTTGTCAAAATGTAAAAAATGATATTGATTGGCGCAAGGTGTATAACTGAATATAAACATATAGATGTTTTCAGGTACCGACTCTTTATGTACATGTGAAGTTTTGGATTTTTAGCAGCATGTGCAAGAGAGTTATTAAGCATTTTGTCCATTGCGGCGAAGGAAATCTTAAGTGAAAACTTCGAAGCCCCGCCCCCGTCATATAGTATTTCGGAAACAAAAAATTTTAGCCCCAGTGTTTGTCCCAGGTCTTAAGATGCTACAGACAGAATTTTAAGGCAATCAGATGAAGCCTTTAGGATCAGGGTGCAAAAGAATGACCCCTGTAAACATGCAAAAAAGGGCAAAAGTCGGACTTTCAAAAATTCATAACTCACTTCCTATTCATATTAGACATTAAAATATCAAATTTTTCGCCATGCCCGATGAGACTGCCAAGTTTGGTGAATTTTTGTGCATGTTTCGGGGGTCAAAAATGCAATCGAACAATCGGAAAAATAATAATAATAATAATTTCTACAAAAACAATAGGGACTTCGCAGCGGTCGCTGCTCAGGCCCTAATAATAATAATAATAAGAGAAGATAAGATAAGATGTCCTTTATTAGTCCCACAATGGGGAAATTTGAAAGTAATAATATTTTCTACAAAAACAATAGGGACCTCGCAGCCGTCGCAGCTCGGGCCCTAATAACAATTTCTAGAAAAACAATAGGGACCTCGCAGCGGTCACTGCTCGGGCCCTAATAATAATAATAATAATAATTTCCACAAAAACAATGGGGACCTCGTAGCGGTCGCTGCTCGGGCCCTAATAATAATTTCTACATAAACAATAGGGACCTCGCCGCGGTCGCTGCTCGGGCCCCAATAATAATTTCTACACAAAGTCCATTGTGGTGACCCGCCCCCTTTTAAGTAAATTCAAAATGGCCGACTTCCTGTAAAACCTAGCTCATTGCTCCAAGAGACTTTTTTGTAGGTCTTGGTCTTATACATACAGTGAACCCTCGCTACTTGGCGGTTCACCTTTCGCGGGTTCAGTGTTTCGCGGGTCTAAAAAATATTCGGGGGCATTGTAGTTTCGCCGAGCGGCACGACGGGGTGCTGGAGCGGTTAGACGGCCGGCGTGCGCCGAAGAAGAGCGTGGGCGAAGAGGAGAGTGGACGAAGAAGAGCACGTTCCCCCGGACACGATCGGTGGCGACGTTTCGCGCGGTTCGGACCGTACCAGAGCTCCGGCCGGCGTGCGTGGCAGTTAAGCCGTAGAGGAGCACCTTCCCCGGGCACGGGCGGTGCCAAGCGGCCCCTAAGTTTAACCGAATGGAAGCTCCGGAGGAGGAGGGCATGCACGCGTCACAGTAAGCCGAAGAGGAGCACCTTCCCCGGGCACGGGCGGTTCCAAGCGGCCCCTAAGTTTAACCGAATGGAAGCTCCGGAGGAGGAGGGCATGCTCGCGACACAGTAAGCCGAAGAGGAGCACCTTCCCCGGGCACGGGCGGTGCCAAGCGGCCCCTAAGTTTAACCGAATGGAATCTCCGGGGGAGGAGGGTGGGCGTGTGTCACAGTTAAGCCGAATTGGAGCACCTCTTCCGCCCGGGCACGAGCGGAGCGCGAAGCTGTCAGTTATGAATGAATAAATGAATAAATAAATAAATAAATAAAGAATGGCACCTTTCATTTCACAGGGCACACCAGACGGCGTACCAGCAGGTAAAAGTCTGAGTAATTAAATAAATACAAAAAGAATGGCTGGGGAATAAAAAAATAATACGTTTTAATAATAATTTGTTTTTTTTGTTATAACATGAATTTCACTCTCTCTCTCCCCGTATATATATATATATATATATATATATATATATATTGTATTTTTTTTTTAAGCATTTTTGAAGGTGCGCCGCTACTTCGCGGATTTTCAGTTTTCGCGGGTGGTCTCGGTCCCCATTAACCGCGATAACCGAGGGTTCACTGTACTCCATAAAATTTACAAAAAGCGAGGTGAAACACTCAACCAGGGCTGCTCTGCATGTTGTGCTGGGCCACCTGGAACAACAGCGGAGCTATGCAAGGATGCTCTTTGTGGACTACAGCTCGGCATTCAACACGATCATCCCAGACATCCTCGTCGCCAAACTGGACACTCTCGGCCTCCCTGCCCTCACACGCATCTGGATTAAGGACTTTCTGACCAACAGACCCCAGACTGTGTTGCTCGGCCCCTACACGTCCTCCACCCTCATGCTGAGCACCGGTTCCCCCCAAGGATGCGTGCTGAGCCCTCTCCTGTACGCCCTCTACACCTACGACTGCAGCCCGGCCCACGGCAACAACACCATCGTCAAGTTTGCTGACGACACGACAGTGGTCGGTCTGATCTCGGAAGGTGACGAGACAGCCTACAGAGAGGAGGTAGGGAGACTGACAACTTGGTGCAAGGAGAACAGACTGCACCTTAACTCTGCTAAAACAAAGGAGATTGTCGTCGACTTCAGGAGGAACAAGACGCTGCCGCCCCCCCTCTGCATCGAAGGCGTGTGTGTGGAGAGGGTCCACACGTTCAAGTTCCTGGGAGTACAGATCTCCGATGACCTTTCTTGGAGTCACAACACCACAGCAGTGGTAAAGAAGGTCCGCCAACGTCTGCACTTCCTGAGAGTCCTCAGGAAATTCAACCTGGACAGGAAGCTGCTGCTGGCCTTCTACCACTCGTCCATCGAGAGCCAGCTGACGTACTGTGTCTCCACCTGGTACAGCAGCTGCACTGAGGCGGACAGAGTGAGGCTCCAGAGGACAGTCAAAACAGCGCAAAGGATTATTGGCTGCCCTCTCCCCTCGCTGTCGGACATCTACACCGCCCGGTGCCTCAGAAGGGCTCTCAACATCGTCAAAGACAATACCCACCCAAACTCACACCTGTTCGACCTGTTGCCCTCTGGCAGGCGCTACAGATGCATCAAATCAAGGACCAATAGACTGAGAAACAGTTTCTTTCCGAGAGCCATCTACATACTGAACTCTCACACACACACGAGACCACCCTAACCTTGCAAAACAGCATTGTGATGTGTTTCTATATGCCCTATTTAGTACTGAATTCCATTGCACTGTCTTATTTATTTATCTAATTTATATATTGTCTGTATTATTGTTGTATTGCACTGGAGAGGGGAGCCCTCTAATCTCGTTGCACACTTGAGTACAATGACAATAAAGGGATTTCTATTTCTATTCTATTCTTTTTTTAACTTTTCTCGAGGGCCATGGCGAGCCATTTAAAAAAAGCTGCACAACTAACGTATAAAATATTGATAAATTTGCTCTGCCTGATGTGTGTGTAAAGTTTCACGAGTTGTCGTTCATATTTAGAACCTCATAATCAGCGTTGTTTTATTGCCGAACAGTGCAATGCCACTCCCACAACTTTTCACGAAAAAGGATGAATTTCGTATTGTGACATCCTCATGGCCGAAACAGTCATCCGAGCATATATGAGGGCGACCTTGTTGAGTTGCACGGAGAAAAACATCCAAGAAAATAACTTGTATTAGCTTTTACCAGTTGGTGGCGCTACTACTACGATGAAAAATAAGTTGGTAGATGTCTTCAGGGCTGAAGTATCCTCAAATGTGTACAACTTCGAGAAGATAGGATCATCTGAGTCATGTTGCCGGAGCTTTTGTTGCCACAAAGTACAATCGGATTTTTCAGCACCGTAATAGCCACGCCTTTTGCCAAAACGTCACAAAACTCGGCAGAGAGTAAGATCATTGTCTTGAGTCTTTTCTGACTAATTTTCAGTCGGATTCGTCAAAAGGGCACGTTGCAGTACGTGAAAATTAAAATAAAAACAAATTTTTGATTCCACTTGGCGGCGCTGTGTGTATAACAAAATAATAACATTAAGATGTCTTCAGGTCGGGACATTTTATTTACAGGTGAAGGTTTGGATTTTTAGGAGCATGTGCAGGGGAGTTATTAAGCATTCATTTATTTGTATTAGGTTCATTTTGTCTTCTTATTATTGATATTTGACAGATTCATTAAAAGCAGACAATTATGTTTTCGGTAAATTTTTTACCTGACATGTTTCGGCGAGTCTTTCGCCTTCTTCAGAGTGTCGCATGATGGTGTCTTGAGACCCGTCTTTATCAGCTGATGTTCCATGAGGGTGTGACTTACCTGTCAAAAAAATGAAAAATCAGAGCAGTAAAAGAACAAGCACAACATGAACATTACAAATCAGCAATCACTGACCACTGCAAAAGGGAAAACCACATCATGGACCGGGAGAAGGGCAGGGTCATCCGCACAGAAGAGAACAAACAACAGCGCTGGATCAGAGAGGCCATTGAGATCTGCAAGCGAGGCATAAAAACCATGAACAGAGACAAGGTTGCCTTCATCCTCTCTACCACCTGGACCAGCATCTTGGCGGAGTTAACGGACAGCGGGGGGCGTGACTTGCCTTCATTCTTGTGACAGGTAAGTCACGCCCTCATGGAACATCAGCTGATAAAGACGGGCCACAAGACACCATCATGTGACACTCTGAAGAAGGCGAAAGACTTTCGTATTGTGACATCCTCAAGGCCTAAACACTCATCCGAGCAAATATAAGGTAGATTTTGTGAACCTGCCCGGAGAAAAACATCAACGAAAATAATTTGTATTTGTTTTAACCAGTTGGTGGCGCTACCACTGCGATCAAAAATAAGTTGGCAGCCGTCTTCAGGGCCTGAATATCCTCAAATGTGAAAAATTTCGAGAAGATGGATCATCTGAATCATTTTGCAGGAACTTTTGTTGCCACGGAGAATAATCAGACTCTGCGGCACCGCAATAGCCACGCCCTTCGAAGGAAAGTCACAAAAATAGGGATAGCGTAAGATCAATGTCTTGAGTCTTTTCTAGCCAATTTTCAATCGGATTCGTTAAAAGGGCACCGTGCAGTACGTCAAAATGTAAAAAATGATATTGATTGGCGCAAGGTGTATAACAGAATATAAACATATAGATGTCTTCAGGTACCGACTCTTTATGTACATGTGAAGTTTTGGATTTTTAGCAGCATGTGCATGAGAGTTATTAAGCATTTTGTCCATTGCGGCGAAGGAAATCTTAAGTGAAAACTTTGAAGCCCCGCCCCCGTCATATAGTATTTCGGAAACAAAAGATTTTAGCCCCAGTGTTTGTCCCAGGTCTTAAGATGCTACAGACAGAATTTTAAGGCAATCAGATGAAGCCTTTAGGATCAGGGTGCAAAAGAATGACCCCTGTAAACATGCAAAAAAGGGCAAAAGTCGGACTTTCAAAAATTCATAACTCACTTCCTGTTCATATTAGACGTTAAAATATCAAATTTTTCGCCATGCCCGATGAGACCGCCAAGTTTGGTGAGTTTTTGTGCATGTTTCGGGGGTCAAAAATGCAATCGAACAATCGGAAAAATAATAATAATAATAATTTCTACAAAAACAATAGGGACTTCGCAGCGGTCGCTGCTCAGGCCCTAATAATAATAATAATAATAATAATAATAAAAGTAATAATATTTTCTACAAAAACAATAGGGACCTCGCAGCCGTCGCAGCTTGGGCCCTAATAACAATTTCTAGAAAAACAATAGGGACCTCGCAGCGGTCACTGCTCGGGCCCTAATAATAATAATAATAATAATTTCCACAAAAACAATGGGGACCTCGTAGCGGTCGCTGCTCGGGCCCTAATAATAATTTCTACAAAAACAATAGGGACCTCGCCGCGGTCGCTGCTCGGGCCCCAATTATAATTTCTACACAAAGTCCATTGTGGTGACCCGCCCCCTTTTAAGTAAATTCAAAATGGCCGACTTCCTGTAAAACCTAGCTCATTGCTCCAAGAGACTTTTTTGTAGGTCTTGGTCTTATACATACAGTGAACCCTCGCTACTTGGCGGTTCACCTTTCGCGGGTTCAGTGCTTCGCGGGTCTAAAAAATATTCGGGGGCATTGTAGTTTCGCCGAGCGGCACGACGGGGCGCTGGAGCGGTTAGACGGCCGGTGTGCGCCGAAGAAGAGCGTGGGCGAAGAGGAGAGTGGACGAAGAAGAGCACGTTCCCCCGGACACGATCGGTGGCGACGTTTCGCGCGGTTCGGACAGTACCAGAGCTCCGGCCGGCGTGCGTGGCAGTTAAGCCGTAGAGGAGAACCTTCCCCGGGCACGGGCGGTGCCAAGCGGCCCCTAAGTTTAACCGAATGGAAGCTCCGGAGGAGGAGGGCATGCTCGCGTCACAGTAAGCCGAAGAGGAGCACCTTCCCCGGGCACGGGCGATTCCAAGCGGCCCCTAAGTTTAACCGAATGGAAGCTCCGGAGGAGGAGGGCATGCTCGCGTCACAGTAAGCCGAAGAGGAGCACCTTCCCCGGGCACGGGCGGTGCCAAGCGGCCCCTAAGTTTAACCGAATGGAAGCTCCGGGGGAGGAGGGCGGGTGTGTGTCACAGTTAAGCCGAATTGGAGCACCTCTTCCGCCCGGGCACGAGCGGAGCGCGAAGCTGTCAGTTATGAATGTATAAAAGAATAAATAAATAAATGAATAAAGAATGCCACCTTTCATTTCACAGGGCACACCGGACGGCGTACCAGCAGATAAAAGTCGGAGTAATTAAATAAATACAAAAAGAATGGCTGGGGAATAAAAAAATAATACGTTTTAATAATAATTTGGTTTTTTTGTTATAACATGAATTTCACTCTCTCTCTCTCTCTCTCTCTCCCCGTATATATATATATATATATATATATATATATATATATATATATATATATATATATATATATATATATATATATATATATATATATATATATATATATATATATTATATATATATTGTATTTTCTTTTAAGCATTTTTGAAGGTGCGCCGCTACTTCGCGGATTTTCAGTTTCCGCGGGTGGTCTCGGTCCCCATTAACCGCGATAACCGAGGGTTCACTGTACTCCATAAAATTTACAAAAAGCGAGGTGAAACACTCAACCAGGGCTGCTTTTTTGAACATTTCTCGAGGGCCATGGCGAGCCATTTCAAAAAAGCTGCACAACTAACGTATAAAATATTGATAAATTTGCTCTGCCTGATGTGTGTGTCAAGTTTCACGAGTTGTCGTTCATATTTAGAACCTCATAATCAGCGTTGTTTTATTGCCAAACAGTGCAATGCCACTCCCACAACTTTTCACGAAAAAGGATGAATTTCGTATTGTGACATCCTCATGGCCGAAACAGTCCTCGGAGCATATATGAGGGCGACCTTGTTGAGTTGCACGGAGAAAAACATCCAAGAAAATAACTTGTATTAGCTTTTACCAGTTGGTGGCGCTACTACTACGATGAAAAATAAGTTGGTAGATGTCTTCAGGGCTGAAGTATCCTCAAATGTGTACAACTTCGAGAAGATAGGATCATCTGAGTCATGTTGCCGGAGCTTTTGTTGCCACAGAGTACAATCGGACTTTTCAGCACCGTAATAGCCACGCCTTTTGCCAAAACGTCACAAAATTCGGCAGAGAGTAAGATCATTGTCTTGAGTCTTTTCTGACTAATTTTCAGTCGGATTCGTCAAAAGGGCACCGTGCAGTACGTGGAAATTAAAATAAAAACAAATTTTTGATTCCACTTGGCGGCGCTGTGTGTATAACAAAATAATAACATTAAGATGTCTTCAGGTCGGGACATTTTATTGACAGGTGAAGGTTTGGATTATTAGGAGCATGTGCAGGGGAGTTATTAAGCATTCATTTATTTGTATGAGGTTCATTTTGTCTTCTTATTATTGATATTTGACAGATTCATTAAAAGCAGACAATTATGTTTTAGGTAAATGTTTTACCTGACATGTTTCGGCGAGTCTTTCGCCTTCTTCAGAGTGTCGCATGATGGTGTCTTGAGACCCGTCTTTATCAGCTTATGTTCCATGAGGGTGTGAATTACCTGTCAAAAAAATGAAAAATCATAGCAGTAAAAGAACAAGCACAACATGAATATTACAAATCAGCAATCACTGACCACTGCAGAAGGGAAAACCATATCATGGACCGGGCGAAGGGCAGGGTCATCCGCACCGAAGAGAACAAACAACAGCGCTGGATCAGAGAGGCCATTGAGATCTGCAAGCGAGGCATAAAAACCATGAACAGAGACAAGGGAGCCTTCATCCTCTCTACCACCTGGAGCAGCATCTTGGCGGAGTGAACGGACAGCGGGGGGTGTGACTTGCCTTCTCATTCTTGTGACAGGTAAGTCACGCCCTCATGGAACATCAGCTGATAAAGACGGGTCACAAGACACCATCATGTGACACTCTGAAGAAGGCGAAAGACTTTCGTATTGTGACATCCTCAAGGCCTAAACACTAATCCGAGCAAATATAAGGTAGATTTTGTGAACCTGCCCGGAGAAAAACATCAACGAAAATAATTTGTATTTGTTTTACCAGTTGGTGGCGCTACCACTGCGATCAAAAATAAGTTGGCAGCCGTCTTCAGGGCCTGAATATCCTCAAATGTGAAAAATTTCGAGAAGATGGATCATCTGAATCATTTTGCAGGAACTTTTGTTGCCACGGAGAATAATCAGACTCTGCGGCACCGCAATAGCCACGCCCTTCGAAGGAAAGTCACAAAAATAGGGATAGAGTAAGATCAATGTCTTGAGTCTTTTCTCGCCAATTTTCAATCGGATTCGTTAAAAGGGCACCGTGCAGTATGTCAAAACGTAAAAAATGATATTGATTGGCGCAAGGTGTATAACAGAATATAAACATATAGATGTCTTCAGGTACCGACTCTTTATGTACATGTGAAGTTTTGGATTTTTAGCAGCATGTGCAGGAGAGTTATTAAGCATTTTGTCCATTGCGGCGAAGGAAATCTTAAGTGAAAACTTTGAAGCCCCGCCCCCGTCATATAGTATTTCGGAAACAAAAGATTTTAGCCCCAGTGTTTGTCCCAGGTCTTAAGATGCTACAGACAAAATTTTAAGGCAATCAGATGAAGCCTTTAGGATCAGGGTGCAAAAGAATGACCCCAGTAAACATGCAAAAAAGGGCAAAAGTCGGACTCTCAAAAATTCAAAACTCACTTCCTGTTCATATTAGACGTTAAAATATCAAATTTCTCGCCATGCCCGATGAGACTGCCAAGTTTGGTGAGTTTTTGTGCATGTTTCGGGGGTCAAAAATGCGATCGAACAATCGGAAAAATAATAATAATAATAATTTCTACAAAAACAACAGGGACTTCGCAGCGGTCGCTGCTCAGGCCCTAATAATAATAATAATAATAATAATAAAAAAAGTAAAAATATTTTCTAGAAAAACAATAGGGACCTCGCAGCCGTCGCAGCTCGGGCCCTAATAACAATTTCTAGAAAAACAATAGGGACCTCGCAGCGGTCACTGCTCGGGCCCTAATAATAATAATAATAATAATTTCCACAAAAACAATGGGGACCTCGTAGCGGTCGCTGCTCGGGCCCTAATAATAATTTCTACATAAACAATAGGGACCTCGCCGCGGTCGCTGCTCGGGCCCCAATAATAATTTCTACACAAAGTCCATTGTGGTGACCCGCCCCCTTTTAAGTAAATTCAAAATGGCCGACTTCCTGTAAAACCTAGCTCATTGCTCCAAGAGACTTTTTTGTAGGTCTTGGCCTTATACATACAGTGAACCCTCGCTACTTCGCGGTTCACCTTTCGCGGGTTCAGTGCTTCGCGGGTATAAAAAATATTCGGGGGCATTGTAGATTCGCCGAGCGGCACGACGGGCGCTGGAGCGGTTAAACGGCCGGCGTGCGCCGAAGAAGAGCGTGGGCGAAGAGGAGATTGGACGAAGAAGAGCACGTTCCCCCGGACACGATCGGTGGCGACGTTTCGCGCGGTTCGGACCGTACCAGAGCTCCGGCCGGCGTGCGTGGCAGTTAAGCCGTAGAGGAGCACCTTCCCCGGGCACGGGCGGTGCCAAGCGGCCCCTAAGTTTAACCGAATGGAAGCTCCGGAGGAGGAGGGCATGCTCGCGTCACAGTAAGCCGAAGAGGAGCACCTTCCCCGGGCACGGGCGGTTCCAAGCGGCCCCTAAGTTTAACCGAATGGAAGCTCCGGAGGAGGAGGGCATGCTCGCGTCACAGTAAGCCGAAGAGGAGCACCTTCGCCGGGCACGGGCGGTTCCAAGCGGCCCCTAAGTTTAACCGAATGGAAGCTCCGGGGGAGGAGGGCGGGTGTGTGTCACAGTTAAGCCGAATTGGAGCACCTCTTCCGCCCGGGCACGAGCGGAGCGCGAAGCTGTCAGTTATGAATGTATAAAAGAATAAATAAATAAATGAATAAAGAATGCCACCTTTCATTTCACAGGGCACACCGGACGGCGTACCAGCAGATAAAAGTCGGAGTAATTAAATAAATACAAAAAGAATGGCTGGGGAATAAAAAAATAATACGTTTTAATAATAATTTGGTTTTTTTGTTATAACATGAATTTCACTCTCTCTCTCCCCGTATATATATATATATATATATATATATATATATATATATATATATATATATATATTATATATTTATTATATATATTGTATATTTTTTTAAGCATTTTTGAAGGTGCGCCGCTACTTCGCGGATTTTCAGTTTTCGCGGGTGGTCTCTGTCCCCATTAACCGCGATTACCGAGGGTTCACTGTACTCCATAAAATTTACAAAAAGCGAGGTGAAACACTCAACCAGGGCTGCTTTTTTTAACATTTCTCGAGGGCCATGGCGAGCCATTTCAAAAAAGCTGCACAACTAACGTATAAAATATTGATAAATTTGCTCGGCCTGATGTGTGTGTAAAGTTTCACGAGTTGTCGTTCATATTTAGAACCTCATAATCAGCGTTGTTTTATTGCCGAACAGTGCAATGCCACTCCCACAACTGTACACGAAAAAGGACGAATTTCGTATTGTGACATCCTCATGGCCGAAACAGTCATCCGAGCATATATGAGGGCGACCTTGTTGAGTTGCACGGAGAAAAACATCCAAGAAAATAACTTGTATTAGCTTTTACCAGTTGGTGGCGCTACTACTACGATGAAAAATAAGTTGGTCGATGTCTTCAGGGCTGAAGTATCCTCAAATGTGTACAACTTCGAGAAGATAGGATCATCTGAGTCATGTTGCCGGAGCTTTTGTTGCCACAGAGTACAATCTGACTTTTCAGCACCGTAATAGCCACGCCTTTTGCCAAAACGTCACAAAATTCGGCAGAGAGAAAGATCATTGTCTTGAGTCTTTTCTGACTAATTTTCAGTCGGATTTGTCAAAAGGGCACCGTACAGGATGTGAAAATTAAAATAAAAACACATTTTTGATTCCACTTGGCGGCGCTGTGTGTAGAACAAAATAATAACATTAAGATGTCTTCAGGTCGGGACGTTTTATTTACAGGTGAAGGTTTGGATTTTCAGGAGCATGTGCAGGGGAGTTATTAAGCATTCATTTATTTGTATTAGGTTCATTTTGTCTTCTTATTATTGATATTTGACTGATTCATTAAAAGCAGACAATTATGTTTTAGGTTAATTTTTTACCTGACATGTTTCGGCGAGTCTTTCGCCTTCTTCAGAGTGTCGCATGATGGTGTCTTGAGACCCGTCTTTATCAGCTGATGTTCCATGAGGGTGTGACTTACCTGTCAAAAAAATGAAAAATCAGAGCAGTAAAAGAACAAGCACAACATGAACATTACAAATCAGCAATCACTGACCACTGCAAAAGGGAAAACCACATCATGGACCGGGAGAAGGGCAGGGTCATCCGCACCGAAGAGAACAAACAACAGCGCTGGATCAGAGAGGCCATTGAGATCTGCAAGCGAGGCATAAAAACCATGAACAGAGACAAGGGAGCCTTCATCCTCTCTACCACCTAGAGCAGCATCTTGGCGGAGTGAACGGACAGCGGGGGGTGTGACTTGCCTTCATTCTTGTGACAGGTAAGTCACGCCCTCATGGAACATCAGCTGATAAAGACGGGTCACAAGACACCATCATGTGACACTCTGAAGAAGGCGAAAGACTTTCGTATTGTGACATCCTCAAGGCCTAAACACTCATCCGAGCAAATATAAGGTAGATTTTGTGAACCTGCCCGGAGAAAAACATCAACGAAAATAATTTGTATTTGTTTTAACCAGTTGGTGGCGCTACCACTGCGATCAAAAATAAGTTGGCAGCCGTCTTCAGGGCCTGAATATCCTCAAATGTGAAAAATTTCGAGAAGATGGATCATCTGAATCATTTTGCAGGAACTTTTGTTGCCACGGAGAATAATCAGACTCTGCGGCACCGCAATAGCCACGCCCTTCGAAGGAAAGTCACAAAAATAGGGATAGAGTAAGATCAATGTCTTGAGTCTTTTCTAGCCAATTTTCAATCGGATTCGTTAAAAGGGCACCGTGCAGTACGTCAAAATGTAAAAAATGTTATTGATTGGCGCAAGGTGTATAACAGAATATAAACATATAGATGTCTTCAGGTACCGACTCTTTATGTACATGTGAAGTTTTGGATTTTTAGCAGCATGTGCAGGAGAGTTATTAAGCATTTTGTCCATTGCGGCGAAGGAAATCTTAAGTGAAAACTTTGAAGCCCCGCCCCCGTCATATAGTATTTCGGAAACAAAAGATTTTAGCCCCAGTGTTTGTCCCAGGTCTTAAGATGCTACAGACAGAATTTTAAGGCAATCAGATGAAGCCTTTAGGATCAGGGTGCAAAAGAATGACCCCTGTAAACATGCAAAAAAGGGCAAAAGTCGGACTTTCAAAAATTCATAACTCACTTCCTGTTCATATTAGACGTTAAAATATCAAATTTCTCGCCATGCCCGATGAGACTGCCAAGTTTGGTGAGTTTTTGTGCATGTTTCGGGGTCAAAAATGCGATCGTACAATCGGAAAAATAATAATAATAATAATAATTTCTACAAAAACAACAGGGACTTCGCAGCGGTCGCTGCTCAGGCCCTAATAATAATAATAATAATAATAATAAAAGTAATGATATTTTCTACAAAAACAATAGGGACCTCGCAGCCGTCGCAGCTCGGGCCCTAATAACAATTTCTAGAAAAACAATAGGGACCTCGCAGCGGTCACTGCTCGGGCCCTAATAATAATAATAATAATAATTTCCACAAAAACAATGGGGACCTCGTAGCGGTCGCTGCTCGGGCCCTAATAATAATTTCTACATAAACAATAGGGACCTCGCCGCGGTCGCTGCTCGGGCCCCAATAATAATTTCTACACAAAGTCCATTGTGGTGACCCGCCCCTTTTAAGTAAATTCAAAATGGCCGACTTCCTGTAAAACCTAGCTCATTGCTTCAAGAGACTTTTTTGTAGGTCTTGGTCTTATACATACAGTGAACCCTCGCTACTTCGCGGTTCACCTTTCGCGGGTTCAGTGCTTCGCGGGTATAAAAAATATTCGGGGGCATTGTAGTTTCGCCGAGCGGCACGACGGGCGCTGGAGCGGTTAGACGGCCGGCGTGCGCCGGAGAAGAGCGTGGGCGAAGAGGAGAGTGGACGAAGAAGAGCACGTTCCCCCGGACACGATCGGTGGCGACGTTTCGCGCGGTTCGGACCGTACCAAGGCTCCGGCCGGCGTGCGTGGCAGTTAAGCCGTAGAGGAGCACCGTCCCCGGGCACGGGCGGTGCCAAGCGACCCCTAAGTTTAACCGAATGGAAGCTCCGGAGGAGGAGGGCATGCTCGCGTCACAGTAAGCCGAAGAGGAGCACCTTCCCCAGGCACGGGCGGTTCCAAGCGGCCCCTAAGTTTAACCAAATGGAAGCTCCGGAGGAGGAGGGCATGCTCGCGTCACAGTAAGCCGAAGAGGAGCACCTTTGCCGGGCACGGGCGGTTCCAAGCGGCCCCTAAGTTTAACCGAATGGAAGCTCCGGAGGAGGCGGGCATGCTCGCGTCACAGTAAGCCGAAGAGGAGCACCTTCCCCGGGCACGGGCGGTGCCAAGCGGCCCCTAAGTTTAACCGAATGGAAGCTCCGGGGGAGGAGGGCGGGCGTGTGTCACAGTTAAGCCGAATTGGAACACCTCTTCCGCCCGGACACGAACGGAGCGCGAAGCTGTCAGTTATGAATGAATAAATGAATAAATAAATAAATAATTAAAGAATGCCACCTTTCATTTCACAGGGAACACCGGACGGCGTACCAGCTGGTAAAAGTCGGAGTAATTAAATAAATACAAAAAGAATGGCTGGGGAATAAAAAAATAATACGTTTTAATAATAATTTGGTTTTTTTGTTATAACATGAATTTCACTCTCTCTCTCTCTCTCTCTCTCTCCCCGTATATATATATATATATATATATATATATATATATATATATATTTATTATATATATTGTATTTTCTTTTAAGCATTTTTGAAGGTGCGCCGCTACTTCGCGGATTTTCAGTTTCCGCGGGTGGTCTCGGTCCCCATTAACCGCGATAACCGAGGGTTCACTGTACTCCATAAAATTTACAAAAAGCGAGGTGAAACACTCAACCAGGGCTGCTTTTTTGAACATTTCTCGAGGGCCATGGCGAGCCATTTCAAAAAAGCTGCACAACTAACGTATAAAATATTGATAAATTTGCTCTGCCTGATGTGTGTGTCAAGTTTCACGAGTTGTCGTTCATATTTAGAACCTCATAATCAGCGTTGTTTTATTGCCAAACAGTGCAATGCCACTCCCACAACTTTTCACGAAAAAGGATGAATTTCGTATTGTGACATCCTCATGGCCGAAACAGTCCTCGGAGCATATATGAGGGCGACCTTGTTGAGTTGCACGGAGAAAAACATCCAAGAAAATAACTTGTATTAGCTTTTACCAGTTGGTGGCGCTACTACTACGATGAAAAATAAGTTGGTAGATGTCTTCAGGGCTGAAGTATCCTCAAATGTGTACAACTTCGAGAAGATAGGATCATCTGAGTCATGTTGCCGGAGCTTTTGTTGCCACAGAGTACAATCGGACTTTTCAGCACCGTAATAGCCACGCCTTTTGCCAAAACGTCACAAAATTCGGCAGAGAGTAAGATCATTGTCTTGAGTCTTTTCTGACTAATTTTCAGTCGGATTCGTCAAAAGGGCACCGTGCAGTACGTGGAAATTAAAATAAAAACAAATTTTTGATTCCACTTGGCGGCGCTGTGTGTATAACAAAATAATAACATTAAGATGTCTTCAGGTCGGGACATTTTATTGACAGGTGAAGGTTTGGATTATTAGGAGCATGTGCAGGGGAGTTATTAAGCATTCATTTATTTGTATGAGGTTCATTTTGTCTTCTTATTATTGATATTTGACAGATTCATTAAAAGCAGACAATTATGTTTTAGGTAAATGTTTTACCTGACATGTTTCGGCGAGTCTTTCGCCTTCTTCAGAGTGTCGCATGATGGTGTCTTGAGACCCGTCTTTATCAGCTTATGTTCCATGAGGGTGTGAATTACCTGTCAAAAAAATGAAAAATCATAGCAGTAAAAGAACAAGCACAACATGAATATTACAAATCAGCAATCACTGACCACTGCAGAAGGGAAAACCATATCATGGACCGGGCGAAGGGCAGGGTCATCCGCACCGAAGAGAACAAACAACAGCGCTGGATCAGAGAGGCCATTGAGATCTGCAAGCGAGGCATAAAAACCATGAACAGAGACAAGGGAGCCTTCATCCTCTCTACCACCTGGAGCAGCATCTTGGCGGAGTGAACGGACAGCGGGGGGTGTGACTTGCCTTCATTCTTGTGACAGGTAAGTCACGCCCTCATGGAACATCAGCTGATAAAGACGGGTCACAAGACACCATCATGTGACACTCTGAAGAAGGCGAAAGACTTTCGTATTGTGACATCCTCAAGGCCTAAACACTAATCCGAGCAAATATAAGGTAGATTTTGTGAACCTGCCCGGAGAAAAACATCAACGAAAATAATTTGTATTTGTTTTACCAGTTGGTGGCGCTACCACTGCGATCAAAAATAAGTTGGCAGCCGTCTTCAGGGCCTGAATATCCTCAAATGTGAAAAATTTCGAGAAGATGGATCATCTGAATCATTTTGCAGGAACTTTTGTTGCCACGGAGAATAATCAGACTCTGCGGCACCGCAATAGCCACGCCCTTCGAAGGAAAGTCACAAAAATAGGGATAGAGTAAGATCAATGTCTTGAGTCTTTTCTCGCCAATTTTCAATCGGATTCGTTAAAAGGGCACCGTGCAGTATGTCAAAACGTAAAAAATGATATTGATTGGCGCAAGGTGTATAACAGAATATAAACATATAGATGTCTTCAGGTACCGACTCTTTATGTACATGTGAAGTTTTGGATTTTTAGCAGCATGTGCAGGAGAGTTATTAAGCATTTTGTCCATTGCGGCGAAGGAAATCTTAAGTGAAAACTTTGAAGCCCCGCCCCCGTCATATAGTATTTCGGAAACAAAAGATTTTAGCCCCAGTGTTTGTCCCAGGTCTTAAGATGCTACAGACAAAATTTTAAGGCAATCAGATGAAGCCTTTAGGATCAGGGTGCAAAAGAATGACCCCAGTAAACATGCAAAAAAGGGCAAAAGTCGGACTCTCAAAAATTCAAAACTCACTTCCTGTTCATATTAGACGTTAAAATATCAAATTTCTCGCCATGCCCGATGAGACTGCCAAGTTTGGTGAGTTTTTGTGCATGTTTCGGGGGTCAAAAATGCGATCGAACAATCGGAAAAATAATAATAATAATAATTTCTACAAAAACAACAGGGACTTCGCAGCGGTCGCTGCTCAGGCCCTAATAATAATAATAATAATAATAATAAAAAAAGTAAAAATATTTTCTAGAAAAACAATAGGGACCTCGCAGCCGTCGCAGCTCGGGCCCTAATAACAATTTCTAGAAAAACAATAGGGACCTCGCAGCGGTCACTGCTCGGGCCCTAATAATAATAATAATAATAATTTCCACAAAAACAATGGGGACCTCGTAGCGGTCGCTGCTCGGGCCCTAATAATAATTTCTACATAAACAATAGGGACCTCGCCGCGGTCGCTGCTCGGGCCCCAATAATAATTTCTACACAAAGTCCATTGTGGTGACCCGCCCCCTTTTAAGTAAATTCAAAATGGCCGACTTCCTGTAAAACCTAGCTCATTGCTCCAAGAGACTTTTTTGTAGGTCTTGGCCTTATACATACAGTGAACCCTCGCTACTTCGCGGTTCACCTTTCGCGGGTTCAGTGCTTCGCGGGTATAAAAAATATTCGGGGGCATTGTAGATTCGCCGAGCGGCACGACGGGCGCTGGAGCGGTTAAACGGCCGGCGTGCGCCGAAGAAGAGCGTGGGCGAAGAGGAGATTGGACGAAGAAGAGCACGTTCCCCCGGACACGATCGGTGGCGACGTTTCGCGCGGTTCGGACCGTACCAGAGCTCCGGCCGGCGTGCGTGGCAGTTAAGCCGTAGAGGAGCACCTTCCCCGGGCACGGGCGGTGCCAAGCGGCCCCTAAGTTTAACCGAATGGAAGCTCCGGAGGAGGAGGGCATGCTCGCGTCACAGTAAGCCGAAGAGGAGCACCTTCCCCGGGCACGGGCGGTTCCAAGCGGCCCCTAAGTTTAACCGAATGGAAGCTCCGGAGGAGGAGGGCATGCTCGCGTCACAGTAAGCCGAAGAGGAGCACCTTCGCCGGGCACGGGCGGTTCCAAGCGGCCCCTAAGTTTAACCGAATGGAAGCTCCGGAGGAGGAGGGCATGCTCGCGACACAGTAAGCCGAAGAGGAGCACCTTCCCCGGGCACGGGCGGTGCCAAGCGGCCCCTAAGTTTAACCGAATGGAAGCTCCGGGGGAGGAGGGCGGGCGTGTGTCACAGTTAAGCCGAATTGGAACACCTCTTCCGCCCGGGCACGAACGGAGCGCGAAGCTGTCAGTTATGAATGAATAAATGAATAAATAAATAAATAAATAAAGAATGCCACCTTTCATTTCACAGGGCACACCGGACGGCGTACCAGCAGGTAAAAGTCGGAGTAATTAAATAAATACAAAAAGAATGGCTGGGGAATAAAAAAATAATACGTTTTAATAATAATTTGGTTTTTTTGTTATAACATGAATTTCACTCTCTCTCTCTCTCCTCGTATATATATATATATATATATATATAAATATATATATATATATATATTTATATATTTATTATATATATTGTATTTTTTTTTAAGCATTTTTGAAGGTGCGCCGCTACTTCGCGGATTTTCAGTTTTTGCGGGTGGTCTCGGTCCCCATTATAATATAATAATAATAATATAATATTCCCTTTATTAGTCCCACAATGGGGAAATTTGAGATTCGAACCCAGGCCTCGTGGGGAGACTGGGTCCTGAACGCGGCGCCTTAGACCACTCGGCCATCCTGGCAGCCAAAGAAATCATGCGAGGCACATCAGGTGGGGATCGAACCCGCGCCGATAATACGTGCTTGCACTGCAATTCTTGTCATTGACCATTCGACCATTTTAACATTAACCGCGATAACCGAGGGTTCACTGTACTCCATAAAATTTACAAAAAGCGAGGTGAAACACTCAACCAGGGCTGCTTTTTTGAACATTTCTCGAGGGCCATGGCGAGCCATTTCAAAAAAGCTGCACAACTAACGTATAAAATATTGATAAATTTGCTCTGCCTGATGTGTGTGTAAAGTTTCACGAGTTGTCGTTCATATTTAGAACCTCATAATCAGCGTTGTTTTATTGCCGAACAGTGCAATGCCACTCCCACAACTTTTCACGAAAAAGGATGAATTTCGTATTGTGACATCCTCATGGCCGAAACAGTCATCCGAGCATATATATGAGGGCGACCTTGTTGAGTTGCACGGAGAAAAACATCCAAGAAAATAATTTGTATTAGCTTTTACCAGTTGGTGGCGCTACTACTAGGATGAAAAATAAGTTGGTAGATGTCTTCAGGGCTGAAGTATCCTCAAATGTGTACAACTTCGAGAAGATAGGATCATCTGAGTCATGTTGCCGGAGCTTTTGTTGCCACAAAGTACAATCGGACTTTTCAGCACCGTAATAGCCACGCCTTTTGCCAAAACGTCACAAAACTCGGCAGAGAGTAAGATCATTGTCTTGAGTCTTTTCTGACAAATTTTCAGTCGGATTCGTCAAAAGGGCACCGTGCAGTACGTGAAAATTAAAATAAAAACACATTTTTGATTCCACTTGGCGGCGCTGTGTGTATAACAAAATAATAACATTAAGATGTCTTCAGGTCGGGACGTTTTATTTACAGGTGAAGGTTTGGATTTTTAGGAGCATGTGCAGGGGAGTTATTAAGCATTCATTTATTTGTATTAGGTTCATTTTGTCTTCTTATTATTGATATTTGACAGATTCATTAAAAGCAGACAATTATGTTTTAGGTTAATTTTTTACCTGACATGTTTCGGCGAGTCTTTCGCCTTCTTCAGAGTGTCGCATGATGGTGTCTTGAGACCCGTCTTTATCAGCTGATGTTCCATGAGGGTGTGACTTACCTGTCAAAAAAATGAAAAATCAGAGCAGTAAAAGAACAAGCACAACATGAATATTACAAATCAGCAATCACTGACCACTGCAAAAGGGAAAACCACATCATGGACCGGGAGAAGGGCAGGGTCATCCGCAACGAAGAGAACAAACAACAGCGCTGGATCAGAGAGGCCATTGAGATCTGCAAGCGAGGCATAAAAACCATGAACAGAGACAAGGGAGCCTTCATCCTCTCTACCACCTGGAGCAGCATCTTGGCGGAGTGAACGGACAGCGGGGGGCGTGACTTGCCTTCATTCTTGTGACAGGTAAGTCACGCCCTCATGGAACATCAGCTGATAAAGACGGGTCACAAGACACCATCATGTGACACTCTGAAGAAGGCGAAAGACTTTCGTATTGTGACATCCTCAAGGCCTAAACACTCATCCGAGCAAATATAAGGTAGATTTTGTGAACCTGCCCGGAGAAAAACATCAACGAAAATAATTTGTATTTGTTTTAACCAGTTGGTGGCGCTACCACTGCGATCAAAAATAAGTTGGCAGCCGTCTTCAGGGCCTGAATATCCTCAAATGTGAAAAATTTCGAGAAGATGGATCATCTGAATCATTTTGCAGGAACTTTTGTTGCCACGGAGAATAATCAGACTCTGCGGCACCGTAATAGCCACGCCCTTCGAAGGAAAGTCACAAAAATAGGGATAGAGTAAGATCAATGTCTTGAGTCTTTTCTAGCCAATTTTCAATCGGATTCGTTAAAAGGGCACCGTGCAGTACGTCAAAATGTAAAAAATGTTATTGATTGGCGCAAGGTGTATAACAGAATATAAACATATAGATGTCTTCAGGTACCGACTCTTTATGTACATGTGAAGTTTTGGATTTTTAGCAGCATGTGCAGGAGAGTTATTAAGCATTTTGTCCATTGCGGCGAAGGAAATCTTAAGTGAAAACTTTGAAGCCCCGCCCCCGTCATATAGTATTTCGGAAACAAAAGATTTTAGCCCCAGTGTTTGTCCCAGGTCTTAAGATGCTACAGACAGAATTTTAAGGCAATCAGATGAAGCCTTTAGGATCAGGGTGCAAAAGAATGACCCCTGTAAACATGCAAAAAAGGGCAAAAGTCGGACTTTCAAAAATTCATAACTCACTTCCTGTTCATATTAGACGTTAAAATATCAAATTTCTCGCCATGCCCGATGAGACTGCCAAGTTTGGTGAGTTTTTGTGCATGTTTCGGGGTCAAAAATGCGATCGTACAATCGGAAAAATAATAATAATAATAATTTCTACAAAAACAACAGGGACTTCGCAGCGGTCGCTGCTCAGGCCCTAATAATAATAATAATAATAATAATAAAAGTAATAATATTTTCTACAAAAACAATAGGGACCTCGCAGCCGTCGCAGCTCGGGCCCTAATAACAATTTCTAGAAAAACAATAGGGACCTCGCAGCGGTCACTGCTCGGGCCCTAATAATAATAATAATAATAATTTCCACAAAAACAATGGGGACCTCGTAGCGGTCGCTGCTCGGGCCCTAATAATAATTTCTACATAAACAATAGGGACCTCGCCACGGTCGCTGCTCGGGCCCCAATAATAATTTCTACACAAAGTCCATTGTGGTGACCCGCCCCTTTTAAGTAAATTCAAAATGGCCGACTTCCTGTAAAACCTAGCTCATTGCTCCAAGAGACTTTTTTGTAGGTCTTGGTCTTATACATACAGTGAACCCTCGCTACTTCGCGGTTCACCTTTCGCGGGTTCAGTGCTTCGCGGGTATAAAAAATATTCGGGGGCATTGTAGTTTCGCCGAGCGGCACGACGGGCGCTGGAGCGGTTAGACGGCCGGCGTGCGCCGAAGAAGAGCGTGGGCGAAGAGGAGAGTGGACGAAGAAGAGCACGTTCCCCCGGACACGATCGGTGGCGACGTTTCGCGCGGTTCGGACCGTACCAGGGCTCCGGCCGGCGTGCGTGGCAGTTAAGCCGTAGAGGAGCACCGTCCCCGGGCACGAGCGGTGCCAAGCGGCCCCTAAGTTTAACCGAATGGAAGCTCCGGAGGAGGAGGGCATGCTCGCGTCACAGTAAGCCGAAGAGGAGCACCTTCCCCAGGCACGGGCGGTTCCAAGCGGCCCCTAAGTTTAACCAAATGGAAGCTCCGGAGGAGGAGGGCATGCTCGCGTCACAGTAAGCCGAAGAGGAGCACCTTTGCCGGGCACGGGCGGTTCCAAGCGGCCCCTAAGTTTAACCGAATGGAAGCTCCGGAGGAGGCGGGCATGCTCGCGTCACAGTAAGCCGAAGAGGAGCACCTTCCCCGGGCACGGGCGGTGCCAAGCGGCCCCTAAGTTTAACCGAATGGAAGCTCCGGGGGAGGAGGGCGGGCGTGTGTCACAGTTAAGCCGAATTGGAACACCTCTTCCGCCCGGACACGAACGGAGCGCGAAGCTGTCAGTTATGAATGAATAAATGAATAAATAAATAAATAATTAAAGAATGCCACCTTTCATTTCACAGGGAACACCGGACGGCGTACCAGCAGGTAAATGTCGGAGTAATTAAATAAATACAAAAAGAATGGCTGGGGAATAAAAAAATAATACGTTTTAATAATAATTTGGTTTTTTTGTTAAAACATGAATTTCACTCTCTCTCTCTCTCTCTCCCCGTATATATATATATATATATATATATATATATATATATATATATATATATATATTTATTATATATATTGTATTTTCTTTTAAGCATTTTTGAAGGTGCGCCGCTACTTCGCGGATTTTCAGTTTCCGCGGGTGGTCTCGGTCCCCATTAACCGCGATAACCGAGGGTTCACTGTACTCCATAAAATTTACAAAAAGCGAGGTGAAACACTCAACCAGGGCTGCTTTTTTGAACATTTCTCGAGGGCCATGGCGAGCCATTTCAAAAAAGCTGCACAACTAACGTATAAAATATTGATAAATTTGCTCTGCCTGATGTGTGTGTCAAGTTTCACGAGTTGTCGTTCATATTTAGAACCTCATAATCAGCGTTGTTTTATTGCCAAACAGTGCAATGCCACTCCCACAACTTTTCACGAAAAAGGATGAATTTCGTATTGTGACATCCTCATGGCCGAAACAGTCCTCCGAGCATATATGAGGGCGACCTTGTTGAGTTGCACGGAGAAAAACATCCAAGAAAATAACTTTTATTAGCTTTTACCAGTTGGTGGCGCTACTACTACGATGAAAAATAAGTTGGTAGATGTCTTCAGGGCTGAAGTATCCTCAAATGTGTACAACTTCGAGAAGATAGGATCATCTGAGTCATGTTGCCGGAGCTTTTGTTGCCACAAAGTACAATCGGACTTTTCAGCACCGTAATAGCCACGCCTTTTGCCAAAACGTCACAAAACTCGGCAGAGAGTAAGATCATTGTCTTGAGTCTTTTCTGACTAATTTTCAGTCGGATTCGTCAAAAGGGCACGGTGCAGTACGTGAAAATTAAAATAAAAACAAATTTTTGATTCCACTTGGCGGCGCTGTGTGTATAACAAAATAATAACATTAAGATGTCTTCAGGTCGGGACATTTTATTTACAGGTGAAGGTTTGGATTTTTAGGAGCATGTGCAGGGGAGTTATTAAGCATTCATTTATTTGTATTAGGTTCATTTTGTCTTCTTATTATTGATATTTGACAGATTCATTAAAAGCAGACAATTATGTTTTCGGTAAATTTTTTACCTGACATGTTTCGGCGAGTCTTTCGCCTTCTTCAGAGTGTCGCATGATGGTGTCTTGAGACCCGTCTTTATCAGCTGATGTTCCATGAGGGTGTGACTTACCTGTCAAAAAAATGAAAAATCAGAGCAGTAAAAGAACAAGCACAACATGAACATTACAAATCAGCAATCACTGACCACTGCAAAAGGGAAAACCACATCATGGACCGGGAGAAGGGCAGGGTCATCCGCACAGAAGAGAACAAACAACAGCGCTGGATCAGAGAGGCCATTGAGATCTGCAAGCAAGGCATAAAAACCATGAACAGAGACAAGGGAGCCTTCATCCTCTCTACCACCTGGACCAGCATCTTGGCGGAGTTAACGGACAGCGGGGGGCGTGACTTGCCTTCATTCTTGTGACAGGTAAGTCACGCCCTCATGGAACATCAGCTGATAAAGACGGGCCACAAGACACCATCATGTGACACTCTGAAGAAGGTGAAAGACTTTCGTATTGTGACATCCTCAAGGCCTAAACACTCATCCGAGCAAATATAAGGTAGATTTTGTTAACCTGCCCGGAGAAAAACATCAACGAAAATAATTTGTATTTGTTTTAACCAGTTGGTGGCGCTACCACTGCGATCAAAAATAAGTTGGCAGCCGTCTTCAGGGCCTGAATATCCTCAAATGTGAAAAATTTCGAGAAGATGGATCATCTGAATCATTTTGCAGGAACTTTTGTTGCCACGGAGAATAATCAGACTCTGCGGCACCGTAATAGCCACGCCCTTCGAAGGAAAGTCACAAAAATAGGGATAGAGTAAGATCAATGTCTTGAGTCTTTTCTAGCCAATTTTCAATCGGATTCGTTAAAAGGGCACCGTGCAGTACGTCAAAATGTAAAAAATGATATTTATTGGCGCAAGGTGTATAACTGAATATAAACATATAGATGTCTTCAGGTACCGACTCTTTATGTACATGTGAAGTTTTGGATTTTTAGCAGCATGTGCAAGAGAGTTATTAAGCATTTTGTCCATTGCGGCGAAGGAAATCTTAAGTGAAAACTTCGAAGCCCCGCCCCCGTCATATTGTATTTCGGAAACAAAAAGTTTTAGCCCCAGTGTTTGTCCCAGGTCTTAAGATGCTACAGACAGAATTTTAAGGCAATCAGATGAAGCCTTTAGGATCAGGGTGCAAAAGAATGACCCCTGTAAACATGCAAAAAAGGGCAAAAGTCGGACTTTCAAAAATTCATAACTCACTTCCTGTTCATATTAGACGTTTAAAATATCAAATTTCTCGCCATGCCCGATGAGACTGCCAAGTTTGGTGAGTTTTTGTGCATGTTTCGGGGGTCAAAAATGCAATCGAACAATCGGAAAAATAATAATAATAATAATTTCTACAAAAACAACAGGGACTTCGCAGCGGTCGCTGCTCAGGCCCTAATAATAATAATAATAATAATAATAAAAGTAATAATATTTTCTACAAAAACAATAGGGACCTCGCAGCCGTCGCAGCTCGGGCCCTAATAACAATTTCTAGAAAAACAATAGGGACCTCGCAGCGGTCACTGCTCGGGCCCTAATAATAATAATAATAATAATTTCTACAAAAACAATAGGGACCTCGCCGCGGTCGCTGCTCGGGCCCCAATTATAATTTCTACACAAAGTCCATGGTGGTGACCCGCCCCCTTTTAAGTAAATTCAAAATGGCCGACTTCCTGTAAAACCTAGCTCATTGCTCCAAGAGACTTTTTTGTAGGTCTTGGTCTTATACATACAGTGAACCCTCGCTACTTGGCGGTTCACCTTTCGCGGGTTCAGTGCTTCGCGGGTCTAAAAAATATTCGGGGGCATTGTAGTTTCGTCGAGCGGCACGACGGGGCGCTGGAGCGGTTAGACGGCCGGTGTGCGCCGAAGAAGAGCGTGGGCGAAGAGGAGAGTGGACGAAGAAGAGCACGTTCCCCCGGACACGATCGGTGGCGACGTTTCGCGCGGTTCGGACAGTACCAGAGCTCCGGCCGGCGTGCGTGGCAGTTAAGCCGTAGAGGAGAACCTTCCCCGGGCACGGGCGGTGCCAAGCGGCCCCTAAGTTTAACCGAATGGAAGCTCCGGAGGAGGAGGGCATGCTCGCGTCACAGTAAGCCGAAGAGGAGCACCTTCCCCGGGCACGGGCGATTCCAAGCGGCCCCTAAGTTTAACCGAATGGAAGCTCCGGAGGAGGAGGGCATGCTCGCGTCACAGTAAGCCGAAGAGGAGCACCTTCCCCGGGCACGGGCGGTGCCAAGCGGCCCCTAAGTTTAACCGAATGGAAGCTCCGGGGGAGGAGGGCGGGTGTGTGTCACAGTTAAGCCGAATTGGAGCACCTCTTCCGCCCGGGCACGAGCGGAGCGCGAAGCTGTCAGTTATGAATGTATAAAAGAATAAATAAATAAATGAATAAAGAATGCCACCTTTCATTTCACAGGGCACACCGGACGGCGTACCAGCAGATAAAAGTCGGAGTAATTAAATAAATACAAAAAGAATGGCTGGGGAATAAAAAAATAATACGTTTTAATAATAATTTGGTTTTTTTGTTATAACATGAATTTCACTCTCTCTCTCCCCGTATATATATATATATATATATATATATATATATATATATATATATATATATATTTATTATATATATTGTATATTTTTTTAAGCATTTTTGAAGGTGCGCCGCTACTTCGCGGATTTTCAGTTTTCGCGGGTGGTCTCTGTCCCCATTAACCGCGATTACCGAGGGTTCACTGTACTCCATAAAATTTACAAAAAGCGAGGTGAAACACTCAACCAGGGCTGCTTTTTTTAACATTTCTCGAGGGCCATGGCGAGCCATTTCAAAAAAGCTGCACAACTAACGTATAAAATATTGATAAATTTGCTCGGCCTGATGTGTGTGTAAAGTTTCACGAGTTGTCGTTCATATTTAGAACCTCATAATCAGCGTTGTTTTATTGCCGAACAGTGCAATGCCACTCCCACAACTTTACACGAAAAAGGACGAATTTCGTATTGTGACATCCTCATGGCCGAAACAGTCATCCGAGCATATATGAGGGCGACCTTGTTGAGTTGCACGGAGAAAAACATCCAAGAAAATAACTTGTATTAGCTTTTACCAGTTGGTGGCGCTACTACTACGATGAAAAATAAGTTGGTAGATGTCTTCAGGGCTGAAGTATCCTCAAATGTGTACAACTTCGAGAAGATAGGATCATCTGAGTCATGTTGCCGGAGCTTTTGTTGCCACAGAGTACAATCTGACTTTTCAGCACCGTAATAGCCACGCCTTTTGCCAAAACGTCACAAAATTCGGCAGAGAGAAAGATCATTGTCTTGAGTCTTTTCTGACTAATTTTCAGTCGGATTTGTCAAAAGGGCACCGTGCAGGATGTGAAAATTAAAATAAAAACAAATTTTTGATTCCACTTGGCGGCGCTGTGTGTATAACAAAATAATAACATTAAGATGTCTTCAGGTCGGGACGTTTTATTTACAGGTGAAGGTTTGGATTTTCAGGAGCATGTGCAGGGGAGTTATTAAGCATTCATTTATTTGTATTAGGTTCATTTTGTCTTCTTATTATTGATATTTGACTGATTCATTAAAAGCAGACAATTATGTTTTAGGTTAATTTTTTACCTGACATGTTTCGGCGAGTCTTTCGCCTTCTTCAGAGTGTCGCATGATGGTGTCTTGAGACCCGTCTTTATCAGCTGATGTTCCATGAGGGTGTGACTTACCTGTCAAAAAAATGAAAAATCAGAGCAGTAAAAGAACAAGCACAACATGAACATTACAAATCAGCAATCACTGACCACTGCAAAAGGGAAAACCACATCATGGACCGGGAGAAGGGCAGGGTCATCCGCACCGAAGAGAACAAACAACAGCGCTGGATCAGAGAGGCCATTGAGATCTGCAAGCGAGGCATAAAAACCATGAACAGAGACAAGGGAGCCTTCATCCTCTCTACCACCTAGAGCAGCATCTTGGCGGAGTGAATGGACAGCGGGGGGTGTGACTTGCCTTCATTCTTGTGACAGGTAAGTCACGCCCTCATGGAACATCAGCTGATAAAGACGGGTCACAAGACACCATCATGTGACACTCTGAAGAAGGCGAAAGACTTTCGTATTGTGACATCCTCAAGGCCTAAACACTCATCCGAGCAAATATAAGGTAGATTTTGTGAACCTGCCCGGAGAAAAACATCAACGAAAATAATTTGTATTTGTTTTAACCAGTTGGTGGCGCTACCACTGCGATCAAAAATAAGTTGGCAGCCGTCTTCAGGGCCTGAATATCCTCAAATGTGAAAAATTTCGAGAAGATGGATCATCTGAATCATTTTGCAGGAACTTTTGTTGCCACGGAGAATAATCAGACTCTGCGGCACCGCAATAGCCACGCCCTTCGAAGGAAAGTCACAAAAATAGGGATAGAGTAAGATCAATGTCTTGAGTCTTTTCTAGCCAATTTTCAATCGGATTCGTTAAAAGGGCACCGTGCAGTACGTCAAAATGTAAAAAATGTTATTGATTGGCGCAAGGTGTATAACAGAATATAAACATATAGATGTCTTCAGGTACCGACTCTTTATGTACATGTGAAGTTTTGGATTTTTAGCAGCATGTGCAGGAGAGTTATTAAGCATTTTGTCCATTGCGGCGAAGGAAATCTTAAGTGAAAACTTTGAAGCCCCGCCCCCGTCATATAGTATTTCGGAAACAAAAGATTTTAGCCCCAGTGTTTGTCCCAGGTCTTAAGATGCTATAGACAGAATTTTAAGGCAATCAGATGAAGCCTTTAGGATCAGGGTGCAAAAGAATGACCCCTGTAAACATGCAAAAAAGGGCAAAAGTCGGACTTTCAAAAATTCATAACTCACTTCCTGTTCATATTAGACGTTAAAATATCAAATTTCTCGCCATGCCCGATGAGACTGCCAAGTTTGGTGAGTTTTTGTGCATGTTTCGGGGTCAAAAATGCGATCGTACAATCGGAAAAATAATAATAATAATAATTTCTACAAAAACAACAGGGACTTCGCAGCGGTCGCTGCTCAGGCCCTAATAATAATAATAATAATAATAATAAAAGTAATGATATTTTCTACAAAAACAATAGGGACCTCGCAGCCGTCGCAGCTCGGGCCCTAATAACAATTTCTAGAAAAACAATAGGGACCTCGCAGCGGTCACTGCTCGGGCCCTAATAATAATAATAATAATAATTTCCACAAAAACAATGGGGACCTCGTAGCGGTCGCTGCTCGGGCCCTAATAATAATTTCTACATAAACAATAGGGACCTCGCCGCGGTCGCTGCTCGGGCCCCAATAATAATTTCTACACAAAGTCCATTGTGGTGACCCGCCCCTTTTAAGTAAATTCAAAATGGCCGACTTCCTGTAAAACCTAGCTCATTGCTTCAAGAGACTTTTTTGTAGGTCTTGGTCTTATACATACAGTGAACCCTCGCTACTTCGCGGTTCACCTTTCGCGGGTTCAGTGCTTCGCGGGTATAAAAAATATTCGGGGGCATTGTAGTTTCGCCGAGCGGCACGACGGGCGCTGGAGCGGTTAGACGGCCGGCGTGCGCCGGAGAAGAGCGTGGGCGAAGAGGAGAGTGGACGAAGAAGAGCACGTTCCCCCGGACACGATCGGTGGCGACGTTTCGCGCGGTTCGGACCGTACCAAGGCTCCGGCCGGCGTGCGTGGCAGTTAAGCCGTAGAGGAGCACCGTCCCCGGGCACGGGCGGTGCCAAGCGGCCCCTAAGTTTAACCGAATGGAAGCTCCGGAGGAGGAGGGCATGCTCGCGTCACAGTAAGCCGAAGAGGAGCACCTTCCCCAGGCACGGGCGGTTCCAAGCGGCCCCTAAGTTTAACCAAATGGAAGCTCCGGAGGAGGAGGGCATGCTCGCGTCACAGTAAGCCGAAGAGGAGCACCTTTGCCGGGCACGGGCGGTTCCAAGCGGCCCCTAAGTTTAACCGAATGGAAGCTCCGGAGGAGGCGGGCATGCTCGCGTCACAGTAAGCCGAAGAGGAGCACCTTCCCCGGGCACGGGCGGTGCCAAGCGGCCCCTAAGTTTAACCGAATGGAAGCTCCGGGGGAGGAGGGCGGGCGTGTGTCACAGTTAAGCCGAATTGGAACACCTCTTCCGCCCGGACACGAACGGAGCGCGAAGCTGTCAGTTATGAATGAATAAATGAATAAATAAATAAATAATTAAAGAATGCCACCTTTCATTTCACAGGGAACACCGGACGGCGTACCAGCTGGTAAAAGTCGGAGTAATTAAATAAATACAAAAAGAATGGCTGGGGAATAAAAAAATAATACGTTTTAATAATAATTTGGTTTTTTTGTTATAACATGAATTTCACTCTCTCTCTCTCTCTCTCCCCGTATATATATATATATATATATATATATATATATATTATTATATATATTGTATTTTCTTTTAAGCATTTTTGAAGGTGCGCCGCTACTTCGCGGATTTTCAGTTTCCGCGGGTGGTCTCGGTCCCCATTAACCGCGATAACCGAGGGTTCACTGTACTCCATAAAATTTACAAAAAGCGAGGTGAAACACTCAACCAGGGCTGCTTTTTTGAACATTTCTCGAGGGCCATGGCGAGCCATTTCAAAAAAGCTGCACAACTAACGTATAAAATATTGATAAATTTGCTCTGCCTGATGTGTGTGTCAAGTTTCACGAGTTGTCGTTCATATTTAGAACCTCATAATCAGCGTTGTTTTATTGCCAAACAGTGCAATGCCACTCCCACAACTTTTCACGAAAAAGGATGAATTTCGTATTGTGACATCCTCATGGCCGAAACAGTCCTCCGAGCATATATGAGGGCGACCTTGTTGAGTTGCACGGAGAAAAACATCTAAGAAAATAACTTGTATTAGCTTTTACCAGTTGGTGGCGCTACTACTACGATGAAAAATAAGTTGGTAGATGTCTTCAGGGCTGAAGTATCCTCAAATGTGTACAACTTCGAGAAGATAGGATCATCTGAGTAATGTTGCCGGAGCTTTTGTTGCCACAGAGTACAATCGGACTTTTCAGCACCGTAATAGCCACGCCTTTTGCCAAAACGTCACAAAATTCGGCAGAGAGTAAGTGAGTCTTTTCTGACTAATTTTCAGTCGGATTCGTCAAAAGGGCACCGTGCAGTACGTGAAAATTAAAATAAAAACAAATTTTTGATTCCACTTGGCGGCGCTGTGTGTATAACAAAATAATAACATTAAGATGTCTTCAGGTCGGGACGTTTTATTTACAGGTGAAGGTTTGGATTTTTAGGAGCATGTCCAGGGGAGTTATTAAGCATTCATTTATTTGTATTAGGTTCATTTTGTCTTCTTATTATTGATATTTGACTGATTCATTAAAAGCAGACAATTATGTTTTAGGTTAATTTTTTACCTGACATGTTTCGGCGAGTCTTTCGCCTTCTTCAGAGTGTCGCATGATGGTGTCTTGAGACCCGTCTTTATCAGCTGATGTTCCATGAGGGTGTGACTTACCTGTCAAAAAAATTAAAAAATCAGAGCAGTAAAAGAACAAGCACAACATGAACATTACAAATCAGCAATCACTGACCACTGCAAAAGGGAAAACCACATCATGGACTGGGAGAAGGGCAGGGTCATCCGCACCGGAGAGAACAAACTACAGCGCTGGATCAAAGAAGCAATTGAGATCTGCAAGCGAGGCATAAAAACCATGAACAGAGACAAGGGAGCCTTCATCCTCTCTACCACCTGGAGCAGCATCTTGGCGGAGTGAACGGACAGCGGGGGGCGTGACTTGCCTTCATTCTTGTGACAGGTAAGGCACGCCTTCATGGAACATCAGCTGATAAAGACTGGTCACAAGACACCATCACAGGGTTCGAAGTTAACTTTAAAAACTGCTTCCCCATAGGGCAAGTGCCACTAAAATTTGCCTTGCCCGAGTGGCCAAATTACTTGCCCAACTAGGGCAAGTGACAATTTTTTTTCTCTTGCCCTGAGTGACTTTTTGTATGACAAAGTGTCTAATTACAAATTGCATGAATTTTTTGTTCGGACAGTTCCCGCCTAGAAAGAATTAAAAATACGTTACAATCATAAGTGTTGCTTATATAAAAATGTATCATGTATTAACACATTAATTAGGTGTCTGCTGACCCAGGATTATGTTATTGTTATGTTATGTTATATATCAAAGAGAATGTGGAATGACACTGAACGATGGAAGGTGGAAGGATGTGGAAAGATCGTGAATGACATTGAATGATTTGGAATGACACTGAAAGATTTTGAATAATACTGAATGACACTGAATGAAGTAAAACTCTCTGGGAACGGGCCAATTCAAGATAGCTGCCGCACTGTGGGGGAGGCTTTGGTACCAAATTTGGAAAGAGACCCAAACGGTTGGGTCCATTTTATATCAGTGTGGGGGTGAAACGTTGGTCTTGGCGGAGCTGTCTGAATATTGGAGAAGTGAGAAGACAAAGTAAAACAGAACAATTAAAATCACTCTTCAAATACATATTGTTTGGTAAGCAGAGCATGATTTACAGCTCACCATTTTATTGCATGCACCAAGCATGTTATACATTTTTCTGTCCACGGGATGGCGTAGTCAAGAAAAATGAAGCATCTCGAAGCCCATTCGTGTGTGAAGTATTTCCCTGCAGGGCTTGGCTGCTTTATGGGGCTTCATTTTGCCATCACTAGTTTTAGATAGTTTTAATTTTTGAAAGAGCATTTTCATTTTACAGTGAACCCTCGCTACTTCGCGGTTCACCTTTCGCGGGTTCAGTGCTTCGCGGGTCTAAAAAATATTCGGGGACATTGTAGTTTCGCCGAGCGGCACGACGGGGCGCTGGAGCTGTTAGACGGCCGGCATGCGCCGAAGAAGAGCGTGGGCGAAGAGGAGAGTGGACGAAGAAGAGCACGTTCCCCCGGGCACGATTTGGGGCGACGTTTCGCGCGGTTCGGACCGTACCAGAGCTCCGGCCAGCGTGCGTGGCAGTTAAGCCGAAGAGGAACAACTTCCGCCCGGGCACTAGCGGGGCGACATTTCGCTCTGTTCGGGAGCGTACGAGAGCTCCGGAGGAGGCCGGCCGGCGTGCGTGGCAGTTAAGCCGAAGAGGAGCACCTTCCCCGGGCACGGGCGGTGTCAAGCGGCCCCTAAGTTTAACCGAATGGAAGCTCCGGAGGAGGAGGGCATGCTCGCGTCACAGTTAAGCCGAAGAGAAGCACCTTCCCCGGGCACGGGCGGTGCCAAACGGCCCTTAAGTTTAACCGAATGGAAGCTCCGGGGGAGGAGGGCGGGCGTGTGTCACAGTTAAGCCGAATAGGAGCACCTTCCCCGGGCACGGGCGGGGCGAAATGAAACCGAGTTCAATCGAACGGAGACACGCTTCGGGGGAGCAGGTCCGGCGTGCATGACAATTAAGCCGAAGAGGAGCACCTCTTCCGCCCGAGCACGAGCGGAGCGCGAGGCTGTCAGTTATGAATGAATAAATGAATAAAAAAAATAAATGAAGAATGCCACCTTTCATTTCACAGGGCACACCGGACGGCGTACCAGCAGGTAAAGGTCGAAGCAATTAAAAAAATACAAAAAGAAGTAATTGAATAAATACAAAAATAATGGCTGGGGAATAAAAAAATAATAAGTTTTAATAATAATTTTTTTTTTTTTGTTATAGCATGAATTTCACTCTCTCTCTCTCTACCCGTGTGTATATATATATATATATATATATATATATATTTATTAATTTTTTTTTTTTAAACATTTTTGAAGGTGCACCACTACTTCGCACTTTTTTTTTTAAGCATTTTTGAAGGTGCGCCGCTACTTCGCGGATTTTCAGTTTTCGCGGGTGGTCTCGGTCCCCATTAACCGCGATAACCGAGGGTTCACTGTATTTTTTTCATTATCGAATTTTATTTTTTTCTATTCAAGTTTTGAGTTCATTTTCGTTTACTAAAATAACCTTGGGCTGCAACTACTATCACAGCAACGGCTCATTATATTTTGGCTGCTAAATATGCCAATTTGTCAGAGAGAAGACCGTGACAAAGAATGGCCCAATCGCAATAAACACTCTACACCATACGTTCCTCGTTGACGTGTACATGGGGTGTTGCAGAGCACAGGTTCCAAGCGTACCGATATTGCAAAATTGGGACAATGCGTGTGACGACACCAACTTCCGCCTCCTATGTCATCGAGCTTGGCGGCACGTTATATTATGTATTTATTTGTAACAATTTTGACGTTGAGAGTGATATTAAAACTTAAGTAATGTGGTAGTTAGGAAAAAACCCTGGCTTGGGACCCACCGGAACAAGCTATAGCTTCATTTGTACTATTTGAGGCGCTCTCACAATCTGCGGCGCATGCACACAAGGTCGCTAAGTACGCTAGCTGCACTCGGACAAAACACGTAGGTGACTTTAAAAGAGTGACCGAAATTGCACACATGCAACTGTTTATCATAATGTCATAATTCGATATGTACATTTGAAGAGAATTTTTTTCAGCATGGGCACAAGAATTCCACCGAACATCGCCAGTTCAATGGGATTTTGGTTAAGTCCGCAAATAATTGTGGACAATATACTTTGGCTGCGCGCTCGAATAATTTTACTCGTATATACTTCAATGAGGGTGTAGTGTGGGTATCGGGATCTTTAACACGCCCTAACACGAAGCTGACTCTCCAACCGCCACAGCCTTTTAATGACGAAATTATAAAATAAACAAAAACACTGTTCAACAACATAAAATAAAATAAAAAATCACATCATACTTACATTTATAAACTTTAATCCTCAAGAACATTATTCTCAGGTTGTCCGAAAGACGAGGACACGGGAGCGCCTCGGGCATGTTCTTCTTCCTTGTGTAGGCGAATGACATTTTAAGGTGCTTGTCCGCCACCTGCTGTGCTGAACTATGTATTAAATAAGAAAAGCAAATTGTTGAATGTTTTTTCCCCAATGAAGACTGAATTGTAAAATACCCGGAAATGGCTTTTCTGTTTTATTGTGCATTTAAAAAAAATTCAGATTGTCCTTTTTTGTTGAGATAATTGTTGAATATTGAAATTGCACATGTAACTGGTAATTTAGTTTTAGACATTATTTGAACCAGTGGAGGGCCATGCATTTCACACCTGGGCCTTCAATGAAGTCCTACTTCGTCCTACTTGAATAAATCCCCCTCATTATACCATAATTTATGACACCACGGGTGGACAAACAATATACAGAAAAGCACTTAGACAGCACTGACCGAGTGTTGGACGATATAGCTTCTCTTGAAAGGTCCGTGTTGAAAATGGCCTCGCAAGTGAATCTTCAATTTCTAAAGATAAAGATGTCTTTTAATTGTCCCATAACGGGGACATTTGCAGTGTTACAGCAGCAAAGATATACATCACACAGTGGCACCGACGTAATGTAGCCGTTAATGTATAACATTGGCAGCAGGCATTCATAAAAAGCATGCAAATATACACAGTATATACGTATATACACAGATCCCCATGTATATACACACTTACAGCCCACAACATATACAAGTGTAAGGAAACACTCCTAATGCCTGTCTATGGTTCAGAGGGGAAATAAATAAAAACGCTGCAATGATAAAAAAAAATACTGAATGATTGAAAATACTGCAATGATAAAAATACTGCAAGAATAAAAGTACTGTACCCAGCCAACATGTCCAACTGGGCCCCAAATGGGGTAAATGCGGGATTCCTGGGTACCAAGTGGGAATGGGCTAGAAGTGGGCAATGGTACAGGGTTCCATGTGGGCGCCATCTGGGATTGGTGGGCATGGGCTTAAACTGGGCAAATGTTGTGGGTGCAATACGGGTTGTGTATGGGCTAAGTGGGCATGGGTTAGAACTGGTAAAGATAAAGATAAAGATGTCCTTTATTAGTCCCACAATGGGGAAATTTGAGGTGTTACAGCAGCAAAGATATAGCTCACACAGAGTCGGCGGCGTAATGTAGCCGTTAATGTATAACATTAGCAGCAGACATTCATAAAAAGCATGCAAATATACACAGTATAAACGTATCTAAGTGTAAGGAAACACTCCTAATGTCTGTCCATTATACAGAGGGGAAAATGCTGTAATGATAAAAACTACTGAATCTACTACTGAAACCATTTATAGGTCCTATTTGGGTTATGTGTGGGCTAAGTGGGCATGGGTTAGAACTGGTCAACCATGTGAGGGTCTCATATGGGCTGTATATGGGCCAAGTGGGCATGGGTTAGAGCTGGTCAACCATGTCTGGGTCCTATTTGGGTTATGTGTGGGCTAAGTGGGCATGGGTTAGAAGTGGTCACCATTTATCGGTCCTGTTTGGGTTATGTGTGGGATAAGTGGGCATAGGTTAGAGCTGGTCAACCATGTCTGGGTCCTGTTTGGGTTATGGATGAGCTAAGCGGGCATGGGTTTGAAAATTTGTTCTGGAGCCTTTTTGATATTTAATGCATGCTATGCTAATAGTAACCACCCGAAGACTATTCTCAGTAGAACTATTCAATGGATGCCAAAACGATAGAGACATGGCCATGGAGCCTATGCTGCGAGATTGTGAAAGGACTAAAATAAGTGTAGGATTTTTGAGGACCAGAAGTCAGCTTTTATTAGGTTTGACATTGATTTAACTTATGGAACAATGCAAATTATGGTCGGGTTGTTGTTGGACTTTTTCCGCTTTTGACTAAGGGACGGGTGTTTTTATTTTCTGGGACTCTTTAGAACAAGCGGCACGGTGGCGGACTGGTTAGCAAGTCCGCATCACAGTACAGAAGTGCAAGGTTCTCCCTGTGCCTGCTAGGGTTTTCGCCGGTTTCCTCCCACTTTCCAAGAACATTCATGATAGGTTGATTGGTCACTGGTCCAAGGTCTGAGTGTGAGAGCGGATGGTTGCTTGTCTCTGTGTGCCCTGCGATTGACTGGCAACCAGTTCAGGGTGTACCCTGTCGACTGCCCGAAGACAGCTGGGAAAGGCTCCAGCACTCCCGGGGACCCTTGTGAGGACAAGAAGTAGTACAGAGGATTGATTGATTTATTAAAATTAAAATTAAATTCATGTATTTATCTATGCTAAATTTAACAAGGCTGGACGTTATTTTATTAATTCTGTATGCTGTGAAAGATCTTTATTCAAAGTATATTTGAAGTTATTTCTACCTTATTGCTTGATTTTTGTAGATTCAAGTTGGAGTTGTCAAAATTACAGATTCTTTTTAAGGCAGCATATTCAAACTGTGAGAAAAGGAGCGAATGCAAGCTACGCGGTCTTTGAGGTGCGGCAGAAGAGCTGAAAGCACGGTGAGTCCCGAACGATAATTGAATTAATTAATTAATCTTGGGTAAATGTCTGGCTCTCATTTTTTAGACTTACTTTACAATGTGTTTTGTAATTTTTCAAGGTTGCCTGTGTTGGAAAACTGCTTGGTGCGTTAGCTAAAACACAGTATGCTAAAATGATAAGTGACGAGAACACAGAGGGTATATCAACAACGTACGTACTCGAATTATTTTGGGGAAAACTTAAGTACATTATAATCACCCTTTTAATAATACTGATAAGCGTTGTGTGTTTTATTTATTTTTATGAGGACCTTTACAACGAGCTACATATTGTTAGCATTGGGCCTACGACGCTAAACACAGTGTCCCTCGATCTCTCTCCAAAATTCTCCAAAAGACTTAAGCTTTCACTCAAATTAATACAATCTACTCCACTAGCTCATTTAAGGCTTTTTTGTGATGTGTTTGATTTGGGTAAGTAAAGCAAAACATATTAACTGTTGAATGTTGCCTGTTATTTAAATAATAGAAATTCAAGATGAAAGTTGAACAGATATTGAAATGCTAGATTGGCTCATTCAGAATCATGCCACAATGTGCTTTGTATGTTTTGTGTGTGGGTTTATCAAGCTCTAATTCAATGCAGTGTCCAAAACGAGCGCGCATAATTGTTGGATGAATGTTGGTTAATAGAGTCAGATAATAGTTAAAATTCCAACAGTTGAACAGATGTTGAAATGCTAGATTGGCTCATTCAGAATCATGCCACAATGTGCTTTGTATGTTTTGTGTGTAGGCTTATCAAGCTCTAATTCAATGCAGTGTTGAGCTGCATTTGAGAGGAACTACGTAAGTAACTAATGTGGAAAAATTGTGACTTCTTTGTGTACTTTTATTTTGAATATTCAAATTTTGTGGGTAAAGGTTAGAGAAAATAAGTTTAAAATGAGAGCTGTACAGGTATTTAAGTTTTTGGTTTGTAAAATACCCGAATGTGGGTTTCAGCAGGTGAGGCAATGATTGGACAGAGCAAAAGCTATGCTCCAAAATAGAAGTGATTACACCTTCACTAGACTAACCTGCAGCTAATTACATAATTAGAAAATTAACACTTTAACCTGGCTTCCCCATCACAGATGTATTCTTTTAAATGCAAAGCTTTTTGTTCTAGCTTTTGTTGTTAAATGACATTCATGCCCAAGTGTCTATGCATCCATTGCAGGGATGTTTTCTCAAGTGACGAGTCTGAAGCCTGTGATGACGAAGTACCATCTACACCTCCCCATGGATTGTCACAGAGAAAAAGCTTCCTAACCAAGAGAGGCGCTGCAGAAGGTCCTTGAGTACGTCCAACGTGTTGAGTCTGTGAGTCTACTGCAGGATCTAATGCAGGTATGAAAATGATGAAATTTTAATGTATTATCTTCAAAATTATAAATAATTATTTAATTTCTTGAAATATAAAATTAGGTACCCTAAACCCAAGTAGGAACCCCAGTCCCAGTACATTCCTGATTCTGGAGCTACAGAGATCAAACCATCCTACTGTATCACTAAATAGCCCCACCTCTAAAACCCTGATTCGGAAGGCCGAGTTGAAAGACTTCAGAGTTCAAGATGGTCAACTGCAACTATGATAAGCCGAATGTGTTCACCCCAAGTCGGAAACTGAGAAAAAGACTCAATTTTCACATGATTTCAGTCCCTTCTATATTTAAAAGAATGTATTGGGGCTCTAAAAATGTGAAATATTTTTACAAGTATTTCTTTTACTACTCATAGGCAGTTTCATAATAATAGTACAATTTGGCATCGTGTATTGTTTTTTGGTTCCATTCAAAATGCACAAGACGTATAGACATATTTTGTTTGTGGATCGCTGCAGCATCACACGAGCGCACAGAGACAAACGTGGCAGCAACTTAAAACAATTAAAATATCGAATCGAAATCGAGAACTGAAAATCAAAAATCGAATCGGGGCTTGAGTGAATCGTTACCTCCCTAATCATAATCATTTTGGTAGAATGTTGGGCTCTTGCCCTTTGAGTGTATATGGCGTTACCGAAGCTGTTCACTTAATCGACAATTCCTTTCCTGTGACGTTTATCATACCCAGTTTAACTGCCAAAATATTTTTAAGTGTGTGATGATTATCTGGATCGAGTGACACCCATGTTATAATGGTTGCAGGTATTGGTGGATTGGACGATAGTGTCAGAACAATGATGGCGTTCATCATGACAAATCCTCTGTCTCTGAAGTACAATCTCTTTGGACATCGTAGCAAGAACAAGCGCCGAGACCTGCCTTTTTCGGATGTTCTATACGGTAATATATATATTTTTTTTTTTTTTTTTTAAGGGATTGTGGTGTGAAGACATTTCAGCATGTCCCATAAGGTTTCACAATCATTAAATAGCTTTACTAAGTTGGCTTCTTGTCTTTTTTGTTTTAGGAGCACTGAAAAGGAATGGAGCCACAAAGGACATCAACGAGAAGGACACAGGCAACCCTGTCCAAGTGGTTCATGGGAGCTTGTGATCAAGGTGGGAATAGGGCAGTTCGAGCTCGGAGATCTCAAGGCAACTGTCAGGTTTAAAACGTCCTGACGCCATTTTTAGACTGAAGGTGGCATAAATCCAGACCAAACCAGTTAGAGTTTTGTTTTTGACCATTCGCGAATGGGAGAGGAAGTCAGGAGGTGAAGCAGGCGTCTTGCCAGTTCAATCTCGCGCACTCTCTCTCACTCTCTACCACCCGTTCGGTCTTTTATCAGCAACCTAAGCAGACAATGGAGGTCTGTCTGAAATTCTAGCAGGCAGGCAGGAAGCAATCAACCACAGTAGTCAGTCAGGAATTCGAAACTAAAGTGTGTGCGTGTGTTCCAGTTGTGCGCGTGTGTGCTAAAGCAATAATGTGAGTGTCTGTGTGTGTGTGCGCAATTATAACTGATACAAATAGTGTATAAAAACATGATTAGAAATACACAAACTATTTACATATCCTCATCCCATCTCACATTCCCCCGTTTGTGGGTTTAAATCATGTCCTTACGGCTTTAAGACAGATCATCATAATGAAATCATACAACAGTGTGGTCATCCGTGGAGGGGCGAAAACCCTCAGTAGGGACAAAATTCCCCTCCTCCCTTCCGGCGTGGAACGAGATTCTCATGGTATGTTGGTCACTTGGGAATAAAACATAAAAAAACTTCAATATACCTAGTGAAAAATAACAAAACTGTCTCCACGCAGAGCTTGTCTCCACGCAGAGCTTGTCTCTGCGGCGACTTGATGGAGGCCCTTGCCTCGTTGTAGGAGGGGACAGCCGTCTTTACCTCCCGGATCTTCGTGTGTGGTGTATGTGTGTGCATGTGTGGGGGCAGGGGCAAAAGGGTCCATGTGTTATTTAGGTTTCAGTGTCCAGTTCGAGTTTGTCATTGTCCAGTTCGAATTCGTCATTCTCAACATCAATCAGGTTGTAATGGTACATTTGGGCAACAAACATGCAGTTAATAATCATCTTTGTCATAAGAATAATGCAACATGAACAGACTACACATAACAAAAATGAAAACCATAATTATCCCGATATATTGTCTTTCAAATTCTTCGTAGTGGTCATAACATCAATAATTGTTTCATTTTATTAAAAATGTAAATGCAGTAATGTTCTCCAATCAAGGCTAAAATTCTTTATGTACGTCATTAATTTCCAAACAATATCTAATCTTTTTGTTCTGTGGCTTCAACATTCGTATCTGTGGCTGGTTGTGCGGTTCCGATGTGCGTGTGGTCCGATATTGTGACTCAGGTGGGCTCCTGTTCGAGGGATTCGCGTTGCTCGGCCTTTAGCTGGAAACCGGAGAAGCTTGTACTGCAACTGGTGGATCCAGCTGCCACGCCCCGCGACCTTTGCTGCCGTCGGGGTCACTGCAATCATCTGGCGAGGGCCATCTCAGCATTCACTTGTCCCAACGAAGTCGTTTCAGCACCTTGAAGAAGAGTTGGTCTCCCACACGGACGTGATTTCTCTGTGGATCAGAACACACTGGCCAGTAATTGCGTCTTTTTTTTTTTTTTTTTTTTTTTGTGGGCAAAACATGTTTCCCATGTGGACTGGGACTGATGTGCCAGTCGCTGGTGGTTCTGATGAACCTGAGAGTCGATAGGGGATAGTGTCCTAACTTCGGCTGGCACTATCCTCATTGCTGTGATTGAAACACAGTCTGGTCATTGTCTCCTTTTTTTCCCTCATATTCTTGATAAGTCTGCCCTTAACAGTCCCATTAGTGCGTTCCACAAGTCCTGCAGACTGTATGCACAATGACGCTTTGAGTCAATTTTGCAACAACTGTCCCACTTGTTACAACATCATTCACAAAATGCATAATTTTCACTTCAAATCACTTCTTGAAATTCCAAATGTCAGGATAATTTGTGTTAGGTTGAAGATGTATTTTATCCCATATTTTACTCTATTAGTATTGCAAAAGAATTGTTCCACAGCGTGACCCATGTTTGACCATATGGATGAGAAGACTTCACAGAGAAGCGGATGCCTGAAGACTGGATCAACGTCTGCAACATCAAAGGAGGTGTGCTGAGACACACCTCTGAAACAAAAGGACTGAGACTTTAGTACCAGAGCACTAAAAGGGCATATCTGCCTTTTCAATCAGTGGATGACTGCCATTGATGTCTGTCTTTCCTCTTGTGTCTGAGATGTTTACATGTTCCTGCTGGTGCTCCCCCCTTCATCTCTTAGTGCAAATACATTGTATTGTTAGGGACTTCCCTAATAAAATAGAGGGCTCGGCGGAGTGTGCTCCAGAACGAATTTGGAGATGTAACTGAGCACACCTCTGTTCGTTCTCCTCGCGAGTAAAAGATCAACTCTTGTCTTCCTTCCATTCATTTAGCCTATGTTCAGTGAATGCTTAGGTGATTGAACCTGACAATTTGATTACACAACACTTTTTCCAACTGTTTTAGCATCAACATATGTTGTCGGAAACAACTTAATCCATTTTGAAAACATATGAATTACAACCAAACAATATTGCATCTCAAACAAATAACACTGTCTAAAAAAAAGTTTTTTGTTGAAAAGTCTGTATGTGGGAACAATTTCATATCATACTACCCCTCTCTTGACTCATGGTTATGCTCGTGTGTCACTCTTATTACTTTTCCAATCAATGAATTAGGCAGCCAGGATTTGCCATCTGCCAATTTGCTGATCCTGTCCTCAGCAATGTTTGCACCTTTGTTCTCCCAATTTGTGCGTTCAATTACTGGTACCTTTTTCCCTGGCGTGGGATCAAATTGTCAAGTTGATTTTCTGCGTGTGTGTGCGTGTGGGGGTGTGTTCATTTTCCCTTTTAGCTGCGCTGTGTCGATATAAAGGCGAGGCAGTTTCCAATTGTAATTGTGTCATTTTCTGTTAAGTGAATTTTGCGTTCACAAATAACTATTTTAGACGTGCTTTATGCACAACTTTTCTTTTCCTGTTGTGGTTTTTAAAGCCCAATGTCGACAGAACGCATGAACATTTATCTTGACTGTCAGTCCACATTGTAACCATACAACTCATACAAGATGGGAAACCCCAAATTTTAATTAGCTCACACCCGCCTACGCTCTTCCTGCTTATCCTAACAATCTCTTATCCGTTGGTATCACAATGTTAGTACTCCCATCGCATAAAAGCCAGTTTGATTTCAGGCTGCGACCTTGGTTCTCAAACACTTTTACTTCTTATCAGTCTGGAATGCGCACCTGGTCTGTGTTACAAGTCTGAGTTCCTCCAGTCGGGAGGAAGGTCAAGTCGCGGTTTGGTGATAATTTGGACGGCTCCACAGTCGTGTGGCGCCTCCTAGATGATGCGGGGAAATAATGACGCTGGGCTGAAATGCACCGCAACTTATCAGTATAATGTGTCCCTGTGACAATTAGGCCGGCGTGCAATGTGAATGTGGTGGGAAAAGAATGTAATTTTTTGATTCCTTAAAGCAGCAGTGAAAGCTCTTAATCACACTCTAAGTGGTTCTCTGCCACGAAATCCAAATTGTTGTGACTAAATATGCAAATGAATTCATTTTGCCCTGGTTCCTGCAGTAACCCAGGCTAATGAAGTCATTTTTTGCAGTCACTGTTTTGCTCAAATGGCTTATAATAATTTGGTAGTGCGTTAAGATGCTTTGTCGATACAATCTTGTAGTGTATCTTCACAAGTTCCAACATACACAACCCATTCCATGGCCATGACGATACTGTTTTAAAGATTACCAAGGCTTGTTGGACCTTTCTCTGCCACATAAATTACAGCCCTGAGAGGCACTGGGCCTCAACTTTATCTATGAAGGGTCAGGGATTTAATGGGGGTCACCGAGGCGTCCCAAGGAAAGTTTTTACAGAAAAGTGGTCTGGCAATATCTTTTCTCTTTCTTATCACTGACAATGCGCCCCTTTAAAGTTTTGACGTTTGTTTGAATTCGCCCGTGCTTATTAATTCTATTGAAGTCCAATTTTGTCAGTGTATCACGGCCTAATGAGTAAAACGCATGTTGATGTAGAATAGAATAGAATAGAAATAGAATAGAAATCCCTTTATTGTCATTGTACTCAAGTGTGCAACGAGATTAGAGGGCTCCCCTCTCCAGTGCAATACAACAATAATACAGACAAATATATAAATTAGATAAATAAAGAAGACAGTGCAATGGAATTCAGTACTGAATAGGGCATATAGAAACACATCACAATGCTGTTTTGCGAGGTTAGGGTGGTCTCGTGTGTGTGTGAGAGTTCAGTATGGAGATGGCTCTCGGAAAGAAACTGTTTCTCAGTCTATTGGTCCTTGATTTGATGCATCTGTAGCGCCTGCCAGAGGGCAACAGGTCGAACAGGTGTGAGTTTGGGTGGGTATTGTCATTGACGATGTTGAGAGCCCTTCTGAGGCACCGGGCGGTGTAGATGTCCGACAGTGGGGGGAGAGGGCAGCCAATAATCCTTTGCGCTGTTTTGACTGTCCTCTGGAGCCTCCCTCTGTCCGCCTCAGTGCAGCCGCTGTACCAGGTGGAGACACAGTACGTCAGCAGGCTCTCGATGGACGAGTGGTAGAAGGCCAGCAGCAGCTTCCTGTCCAGGTTGAATTTCCTGAGGACTCTCAGGAAGTGCAGACGTTGGCGGACCTTCTTTACCACTGCTGTGGTGTTGTGACTCCAAGAAAGGTCATCGGAGATCTGTACTCCCAGGAACTTGAACGTGTGGACCCTCTCCACACACACGCCTTCGATGCAGAGGGGGGGCGGCAGCGTCTTGTTCCTCCTGAAGTCGACGACAATCTCCTTTGTTTTAGCTGTTTGACTTTTTACGTCACGTGATCCTCCATTGCTACCACAACTCGTCCTGAAAAGTTAATGTTTTGTAACAAGACTTACTGCTTCCTCCTTTCTTTCTTTTCTTTTTCCTTCCTTCTGCCCAACACGTTCATGCTTTCTGTGCATAATTTAGAATTTTCTTTTCCATTTTACAAGTTGGCCAATTTAAATTAGGTTGTTTTATTTGAAAAGCCTGTAATTCTCTTTTTTTTCCCCTTTTCACCTAATCACAAATTTCTTATCACAAAAATGAACATGTTAATTCTATTTTATTTCCTATTTTTCCAATCTTGTGACTCATTTCACTTCAACCAGTTCTACCTTAAAGTGGACAAGTACACATCAATGTTTTTTGTAGTTTCTATTTTCTTCTCTGCTTTAATGAAAATTATAGCCCTTCTAGCCAAATTTTTCCTGTGTCATTTCTATCTCTGCATTTCATTCCATTTCTGGCCTACCTTAATACTAAAACAAAAATGCTCTTTCAAAAATTAAAACTATCTAAAACTAGTGATGGCAAAATGAAGCCCCATAAAGCAGCCAAGCCCTGCAGGGAAATACTTCACACACGAATGGGCTTCGAGATGCTTCATTTTTCTTGACTACGCCATCCCATGGACAGAAAAATGTATAACATGCTTGGTGCATGCAATAAAATGGTGAGCTGTAAATCATGCTCTGCCCACCAAACAATATGTATTTGAAGAGTGATTTTAATTGTTCTGTTTTACTTTGTCTTCTAACTTCTCCAATATTCAGACAGCTCCGCCGAGACCAACGTTTCACCCCCACACTGATATAAAATGGACCCAACCGTTTGGGTCTCTTTCCAAATTTGGTACCAAAGCCTCCCCCACAGTGCGGCAGCTATCTTGAATTGGCCCGTTCCCAGAAAGTTTTACTTCATTCAGTGTCATTCAGTATTATTCAAAATCTTTCAGTGTCATTCCAAATCATTCAATGTCATTCACAATCTTTCCACATCCTTCCACCTTCCATCGTTCAGTGTCATTCCACATTCTCTTTCATATATAACATAACATAACAATAACATAATCCTGGGTCAGCAGACACCTAATTAATGTGTTAATACATGATACATTTTTCTATAAGCAACCCTTATGATTGTAACGTATTTTTAATTCTTTCTAGGCGGGAACTGTCCGAACAAAAAATTCATGCAATTTGTAATTAGACACTTTGTCATACAAAAAGTCACTCAGGGCAAGAGAAAAAAAATTGTCACTTGCCCAAGTTGGGCAAGTAATTTGGCCACTCGGGCAAGGCAAATTTTAGTGGCACTTGCCCTATGGGCAAGCAGTTTTTAAAGTTAACTTCGAACCCTGTGATGGTGTCTTGTGACCTGTCTTTATCAGCTGATGTTCCATGAAGGCGTGCCTTACCTGTCACAAGAATGAAGGCAAGTCACGCCCCCCGCTGTCCATTCACTCCGCCAAGACGCTGCTCCAGGTGGTAGAGAGGATGAAGGCTCCCTTGTCTCTGTTCATGGTTTTTATGCCTCGCTTGCAGATCTCAATGGCCTCTCTGATCCAGCGCTGTAGTTTGTTCTCTTCTGTGCGGATGACCCTGCCCTTCTCCCGGTCCATGATGTGGTTTTCCCTTTTGCAGTGGTCAGTGATTGCTGATTTGTAATGTTCATGTTGTGCTTGTTCTTTTACTGCTCTGATTTTTTAATTTTTTTGACAGGTAAGTCACACCCTCATGGAACATCAGCTGATAAAGACTGGTCTCAAGACACCATCATGCGACACTCTGAAGAAGGCGAAAGACTCGCCGAAACATGTCAGGTAAAAAATTAACCTAAAACATAAATGTCTGCTTTTAATGAATCAGTCAAATATCAATAATAAGAAGACAAAATGAACCTAATACAAATAAATGAATGCTTAATAACTCCCCTGCACATGCTCCTAAAAATCCAAACCTTCACCTGTAAATAAAACGTCCCGACCTGAAGACATCTTAATGTTATTATTTTGTTTTACACACAGCGCCGCCAAGTGGAATCAAAAATTTGTTTTTATTTTAATTTTCACGTACTGCACGGTGCCCTTCTGACGAATCCGACTGAAAATTAGTCAGAAAAGACTCAAGACAATGATCTTACTCTCTGCCGAATTTTGTGACGTTTTGGCAAAAGGCGTGGCTATTACGGTGCTGAAAAGTCCGATTGTACTTTGTGACAACAAAAGCTCCGGCAACATGACTCAGATGATCCTATCTTCTCGAAGTTGTACACATTTGAGGATACTTCAGCCCTGAAGACTTCTACCAACTTATTTTTCATCGTAGTAGTAGCGCCACCAACTGGTAAAAGCTAATACAAGTTATTTTCTTGGATGTTTTTCTCCGTGCAACTCAACAAGGTCGCCCTCATATATGCTCGGATTACTGTTTCGGCCATGAGGATGTCACAATACGAAATTCGTCCTTTTTCGTGAAAGGTTGTGGGAGTGGCATTGCACTGTTCGGCAATAAAACAACGCTGATTATGAGGTTGTAAATATGAACGACAACTCGTGAAACTTTACACACACATCAGGCCGAGCAAATTTATAAATATATATATATATATATATATATATATATATATATATATATATATATATATATATATATATATATACGGGGAGAGAGAGAGTGAAATTCATGTTACAACAAAAAAAAACAAATTATTATTAAAACATATTATTTTTTAATTCCCCAGCCATTCTTTTTGTATTTATTTAATTACTCCGACTTTTACCTAATGGTACGCCGTCCGGTGTGCCCTGTGAAATGAAAGGTGGCATTCTTTATTTATTTATTCATTTATTCATTCATAACTGACAGCCTCGCGCTCCGCTCGTGCCCGGGCGGAAGAGGTGCTCCAATTCGGCTTAACTGTGACACACGCCCGCCCTCCTCCCCCGGAACTTCCATTCGGTTAAACTTAGGGGCCGCTTGGCACCGCCCATGCCCGGGGAAGGTGCTCCTCTTCGGCTTACTGTGACGCGAGCATGCCCTCCTCCTCCGGAGCTTCCATTCGGTTAAACTTAGGGGCCGCTTGAAACCGCCCGTGCCCGGGGAAGGTGCTCCTCTTCGGCTTACTGTGACGCGAGCATCCCCTCCTCCTCCGGAGCTTCCATTCGGTTAAACTTAGGGGCCGCTTGGAACCGCCCGTGCCCGTGGAAGGTGCTCCTCTTCGGCTTACTGTGACGCGAGCATGCCCTCCTCCTCCGGAGCTTCCATTCGGTTAAACTTAGGGGCCGCTTGGCACCGCCCGTGCCCGGGGAAGGTGTTCCTCTACGGCTTAACTGCCACGCACGCCGGCCGGAGCTCTGGTACGGTTCAAACCGCGCGAAACGTCGCCACCGATCGTGTCCGGGGGAACGTGCTCTTCTTCGTCCACTCTCCTCTTCGCCCACGCTCTTCTTCGGCGCACGCCGGCCGTCTAACTGCTCCAGCGCCCCGTCGTGCCGCTCGGCGAAACTACAATGCCCCCGAATATTTTTTAGACCCGCGAAGCACTGAACCCGCGAAAGGTGAACCGCGAAGTAGCGAGGGTTCACTGTATGTATAAGACCAAGACCTACAAAAAAGTCTCTTGGAGCAATGAGCTAGGTTTTACAGGAAGTCGGCCATTTTTAATTTACTTAAAAGGGGGCGGGTCACCACAATGGACTTTGTGTAGAAATTATTATTGGGGCCCGAGCAGCGACGGCGGCGAGGTCCCTATTGTTTTTGAAGAAATTATTATTAGGGCCCGAGCAGCGACCGCTACGAGGTCCCCATTGTTTTTGTGGAAATTATTATTATTTTTATTATTATTATTAGGGCCCGAGCAGTGACCGCTGCGAGGTCCCTATTGTTTTTCTAGAAATTGTTATTAGGGCCCGAGCTGCGACGGCTGCGAGGTCCCTATTGTTTTTGTAGAAAATATTATTACTTTTATTATTAATAATATTATTATTATTATTATTAGGGCCTGAGCAGCGACCGCTGCGAAGTCCCTATTGTTTTTGTAGAAATTATTATTATTATTATTTTTCCGATTGTTCGATCGCATTTTTGACCCCCGAAACATGCACAAAAACTCACCAAACTTGGCAGTCTCATCGGGCATGGCGAAAAATTTGATATTTTTTAACGTCTAATATGAACAGGAAGTGAGTTATGAATTTTTGAAAGTCCGACTTTTGCCCTTTTTTGCATGTTTACAGGGGTCATTCTTTTGCACCTTGATCCTAAAGGCTTCATCTGATTGCCTTAAAGTTCTGTCTGGAGCATCTGAAGACCTGGCACAAACACTGGGGCTAAAATTTTTTGTTTCCGAAATACTATATGACGGGGGCGGGGCATCAAAGTTTTCACTTAAGATTTCCTTCGCCGCAATGGACAAAATGCTTAATAACTCTCCTGCACATGCTGCTAAAAATCCAAAACTTCTTATTCCATTCTTATTTATTCATCTAATTTATATATTTGTCTGTATTACAGTTGTATTGCACTGGAGAGGGGAGCCCTCTAATCTCGTTGCACACTTGTGTACAATGACAATAAAGGGATTTCTATTTCTATTCTATTCATGTACATAAAGAGTCTGTACCTGAAGACATCTATATGTTTATATTCAGTTATACACCTTGCGCCAATCAATATCATTTTTTACATTTTGACGTACTGCACGGTGCCCTTTTAACGAATCTGATTGAAAATTGGCTAGAAAAGACTCAAGACATTGATCTTACTCTATCCCTATTTTTGTGACTTTCCTTCGAAGGGCGTGGCTATTACGGTGCCGCAGAGTCTGATTATTCTCCGTGGCAACAAAAGTTCCTGCAAAATGATTCAGATGATCCATCTTCTCGAAATTTTTCACATTTGAGGATATTCAGGCCCTGAAGACGGCTGCCAACTTATTTTTGATCGCAGTGGTAGCGCCACCAACTGGTTAAAACAAATACAAATTATTTTCGTTGATTTTTTTCTCCGGGCAGGTTAACAAAATCTACCTTACATTTGCTCGGATGAGTGTTTAGGCCTTGAGGATGTCACAATACGAAAGTCTTTTGCCTTCTTCAGAGTGTCACATGATGGTGTCTTGTGGCCCGTCTTTATCAGCTGATGTTCCATGAGGGCGTGACTTACCTGTCACAAGAACGAAGGCAAGTCACGCCCCCGCTGTCCGTTCACTCCGCCAAAATGCTGCTCCAGGTGGTAGAGAGGATGAAGGCTCCCTTGTCTCTGTTCATGGTTTTTATGCCTCGCTTGCAGATCTCAATGGCCTCTCTGATCCAGCGCTGTTGTTTGTTCTCTTCGGTGCGGATGACCCTGCCCTTCTCCCGGTCCATGATGTGGTTTTCCCTTTTGCAGTGGTCAGTGATTGCTGATTTGTAATGTTCATGTTGTGCTTGTTCTTTTACTGCTCTGATTTTTCATTTTTTTGACAGGTAAGTCACACCCTCATGGAACATCAGCTGATAAAGACGGGTCTCAAGACACCATCATGCGACACTCTGAAGAAGGCGAAAGACTCGCCGAAACATGTCAGGTAAAAAATTAACCTAAAACATAATTGTCTGCTTTTAATGAATCAGTCAAATATCAATAATAAGAAGACAAAATGAACCTAATACAAATAAATGAATGCTTAATAACTCCCCTGCACATGCTCCTAAAAATCCAAACCTTCACCTGTAAATAAAACGTCCCGACCTGAAGACATCTTAATGCTATTATTTTGTTATACACACAGTGCCGCCAAGTGGAATCAAAAATTTGTTTTTATTTTAATTTTCACGTACTGCACGGTGCCCTTTTGACGAATCCGACTGAAAATTAGTCAGAAAAGACTCAAGACAATGATCTTACTCTCTGCCGAATTTTGTGACGTTTTGGCAAAAGGCGTGGCTATTAAGGTGCTGAAAAGTCCGATTGTACTTTGTGGCAACAAAAGCTCCGGCAACATGACTCAGATGATCCTATCTTCTCGAAGTTGTACACATTTGAGGATACTTCAGCCCTGAAGACATCTACCAACTTATTTTACATCGTAGTAGTAGCGCCACCAACTGGTAAAAGCTAATACAAGTTATTTTCTTGGATGTTTTTCTCCGTGCAACTCAACAAGGTCGCCCTCATATATGCTCGGATGACTGTTTCGGCCATGAGGATGTCACAATACGAAATTCGTGATTTTTCGTGAAAAGTTGTGGGAGTGGCATTGCACTGTTCGGCAATAAAACAAAGCTGATTATGAGGTTCTAAATATGAACGACAACTCGTAAAACTTTACACACACATCAGGCCGAGCAAATTTATCAATATTTTATAAGTTAGTTGTGCAGCTTTTTTGAAATGGCTCGCCATGGCCCTCGAGAAATGTTAAAAAAAAGCAGCTCTGGTTGAGTGTTTCACCTCGCTTTTTGTAAATTTTATGGAGTACAGTGAACCCTCGGTTATCGCGGTTAATGGGGACCGAGACCACCCGCGAAAACTGAAAATCCGCGAAGTAGCGGCGCACCTTCAAAAATGCTTAAAAAAAATATACAATATATATAATAAATATATAAATATATATATATATATATATATATATATATATATAAATATATATACGGGGAGAGAGAGAGTGAAATTCATGTTATAACAAAAAAACCAAATTATTATTAAAACGTATTATTTTTTTATTCCCCAGCCATTCTTTTTGTATTTATTTAATTACTCCGACTTTTACCTGCTGGTACGCCGTCCGGTGTGCCCTGTGAAATGAAAGGTGGCATTCTTTATTTATTTATTCATTTATTCATTCATAACTGACAGCCTCGCGCTCCGCTCGTGCCCGGGCAGAAGAGGTGCTCCAATTTGGCTTAACTGTGACACACGCCCGTCCTCCTCCCCCGGTTAAACTTAGGGGCCGCTTGGCACCGCCCGTGCCCGGGGAAGGTGCTCCTCTTCGGCTTACTGTGACGCGAGCATGCCCTCCTCCTCCGGAGCTTCCATTCGGTTAAACTTAGGGGCCGCTTGGAACCGCCCGTGCCCGGGGAAGGTGCTCCTCTTCGGCTTACTGTGACGCGAGCATGCCCTCCTCCTCCGGAGCTTCCATTCGGTTAAACTTAGGGGCCGCTTGGAACCGCCCGTGCCCGGGGAAGGTGCTCCTCTTCGGCTTACTGTGACGCGAGCATGCCCTCCTCCTCCGGAGCTTCCATTCGGTTAAACTTAGGGGCCGCTTGGCACCGCCCGTGCCCGGGGAAGGTGCTCCTCTACGGCTTAACTGCCACGCACGCTGGCCGGAGCTCTGGTACGGTCCGAACCGCGCGAAACGTCGCCACCGATCGTGTCCGGGGGAACGTGCTCTTCTTCGTCCACTCTCCTCTTCGCCCACGCTCTTCTTCGGCGCACGCCGGCCGTCTAACCGCTCCAGCGCCCCGTCGTGCCGCTCGGCGAAACTACAATGCCCCCGAATATTTTTTAGACCCGCGAAGCACTGAACCCGCGAAAGGTGAACCGCGAAGTAGCGAGGGTTCACTGTATGTATAAGACCAAGACCTACAAAAAAGTCTCTTGGAGCAATGAGCTAGGTTTTACAGGAAGTCGGCCATTTTGAATTTACTTAAAAGGGGGCGGGTCACCACAATGGACTTTGTGTAGAAATTATTATTGGGGCCCGAGCAGCGACCGCGGCGAGGTCCCTATTGTTTTTGTAGAAAATATTATTACTTTTATTATAATTATTATTATTATTATTAGGGCCTGAGCAGCGACCGCTGCGAAGTCCCTATTGTTTTTGTAGAAATTATTATTATTATTATTTTTCCGATTGTTCGATCGCATTTTTGACCCCCGAAACATGCACAAAAACTCACCAAAGTTGGCAGTCTCATCGGGCATGGCGAAAAATTTGATATTTTAATGTCTAATATGAACAAGAAGTGAGTTATGAATTTTTGAAAGTCCGACTTTTGCCCTTTTTTGCATGTTTACAGGGGTCATTCTTTTGCACCCTGATCCTAAAGGCTTCATCTGATTGCCTTAAAATTCTGTCTGTAGCTTCTGAAGACCTGGGACAAACACTGGGGCTAATATTTTTTGTTTCCGAAATACTATATGACGGGGGCGGGGCATCAAAGTTTTCACTTAAGATTTCCTTCGCCGCAATGGACAAAATGCTTAATAACTCTCCTGCACATGCTGCTAAAAATCCAAAACTTCACATGTACATAAAGAGTCTGTACCTGAAGACATCTATATGTTTATATTCAGTTATACACCTTGCGCCAATCAATATCATTTTTTACATTTTGACGTACTGCACGGTGCCCTTTTAACGAATCTGATTGAAAATTGGCTAGAAAAGACTCAAGACATTGATCTTACTCTATCCCTATTTTTGTGACTTTCCTTCGAAGGGCGTGGCTATTACGGTGCCGCAGAGTCTGATTATTCTCCGTGGCAACAAAAGTTCCTGCAAAATGATTCAGATGATCCATCTTCTCGAAATTTTTCACATTTGAGGATATTCAGGCCCTGAAGACGGCTGCCAACTTATTTTTGATCGCAGTGGTAGCGCCACCAACTGGTTAAAACAAATACAAATTATTTTCGTTGATTTTTTTCTCCGGGCAGGTTAACAAAATCTACCTTACATTTGCTCGGATGAGTGTTTAGGCCTTGAGGATGTCACAATACGAAAGTCTTTCGCCTTCTTCAGAGTGTCACATGATGGTGTCTTGTGGCCCGTCTTTATCAGCTGATGTTCCATGAGGGCGTGACTTACCTGTCACAAGAATGAAGGCAAGTCACGCCCCCCGCTGTCCGTTCACTCCGCCAAAATGCTGCTCCAGGTGGTAGAGAGGATGAAGGCTCCCTTGTCTCTGTTCATGGTTTTTATGCCTCGCTTGCAGATCTCAATGGCCTCTCTGATCCAGCGCTGTTGTTTATTCTCTTCGGTGCGGATGACCCTGCCCTTCTCCCGGTCCATGATGTGGTTTTCCCTTTTGCAGCGGTCAGTGATTGCTGATTTGTAATGTTCATGTTGTGCTTGTTCTTTTACTGCTCTGATTTTTTAATTTTTTTGACAGGTAAGTCACACCCTCATGGAACATCAGCTGATAAAGACGGGTCTCAAGACACCATCATGCGACACTCTGAAGAAGGCAAAAGACTCGCCGAAACATGTCAGGTAAAAAATTAACCTAAAACATAATTGTCTGCTTTTAATGAATCAGTCAAATATCAATAATAAGAAGACAAAATGAACCTAATACAAATAAATGAATGCTTAATAACTCCCCTGCACATGCTCCTAAAAATCCAAACCTTCACCTGTAAATAAAACGTCCCGACCTGAAGACATCTTAATGTTATTATTTTGTTATACACACAGCGCCGCCAAGTGGAATCAAAAATTTGTTTTTATTTTAATTTTCACGTACTGCACGGTGCCCTTTTGACGAATCCGACTGAAAATTAGTCAGAAAAGACTCAAGACAATGATCTTACTCTCTGCCGAATTTTGTGACGTTTTGGCAAAAGGCGTGGCTATTACGGTGCTGAAAAGTCCGATTGTACTCTGTGGCAACAAAAGCTCCGGCAACATGACTCAGATGATCCTATCTTCTCGAAGTTGTACACATTTGAGGATACTTCAGCCCTGAAGACATCTACCGACTTATTTTTCATCGTAGTAGTAGCGCCACCAACTGGTAAAAGCTAATACAAGTTATTTTCTTGGATGTTTTTCTCCGTGCAACTCAACAAGGTCGCCCTCATATATGCTCGGATGACTGTTTCGGCCATGAGGATGTCACAATACGAAATTAGTCCTTTTTCGTGAAAAGTTGTGGGAGTGGCATTGCACTGTTCGGCAATAAAACAACGCTGATTATGAGGTTCTAAATATGAACGACAACTCGTGAAACTTTACACACACATCAGGCCGAGCAAATTTATCAATATTTTATACGTTAGTTGTGCAGCTTTTTTTAAATGGCTCGCCATGGCCCTTGAGAAATGTTCAAAAAAGCAGCCCTGATTGAGTGTTTCACCTCGCTTTTTGTAAATTTTATGGAGTACAGTGAACCCTCGGTTATCGCGGTTAATGGGGACCGAGACCACCCGCGAAAACTGAAAATCCGCGAAGTAGCGGCGCACCTTCAAAAATGCTTAAAAAAAATATACAATATATATAATAAATATATATATATATATATATATATATATATATATATATATATATATATATATATATATATATATATATATATATATATATATATATACGGGGAGAGAGAGAGTGAAATTCATGTTATAACAAAAAAACCAAATTATTATTAAAACGTATTATTTTTTTATTCCCCAGCCATTCTTTTTGTATTTATTTAATTACTCCGACTTTTACCTGCTGGTACGCCGTCCGGTGTGCCCTGTGAAATGAAAGGTGGCATTCTTTATTTATTTATTCATTTATTCATTCATCACTGACAGCCTCGCGCTCCGCTCGTGCCCGGGCGGAAGAGGTGCTCCAATTCGGCTTAACTGTGACACACGCCCGCCCTCCTCCCCCGGAACTTCCATTCGGTTAAACTTAGGGGCCGCTTGGCACCGCCCGTGCCCGGGGAAGGTGCTCCTCTTCGGCTTACTGTGACGCGAGAATGCCCTCCTCCTCCGGAGCTTCCATTCAGTTAAACTTAGGGGCCGCTTGGAACCGCCCGTGCCCGGGGAAGGTGCTCCTCTTCGGCTTACTGTGACGCGAGCATGCCCTCCTCCTCCGGAGCTTCCATTCGGTTAAACTTAGGGGCCGCTTGGCACCGCCCGTGCCCGGGGAAGGTGCTCCTCTACGGCTTAACTGCCACGCACGCCGGCCGGAGCTCTGGTACGGTCCGAACCGCGCGAAACGTCGCCACCGATCGTGTCCGGGGGAACGTGCTCTTCTTCGTCCACTCTCCTCTTCGCCCACGCTCTTCTTCGGCGCACGCCGGCCGTCTAACTGCTCCAGCGCCCCGTCGTGCCGCTCGGCGAAACTACAATGCCCCCGAATATTTTTTAGACCCGCGAAGCACTGAACCCGCGAAAGGTGAACCGCGAAGTAGCGAGGGTTCACTGTATGTATAAGACCAAGACCTACAAAAAAGTCTCTTGGAGCAATGAGCTAGGTTTTACAGGAAGTCGGCCATTTTGAATTTACTTAAAAGGGGGCGGGTCACCACAATGGACTTTGTGTAGAAATTATTATTGGGGCCCGAGCAGCGACGGCGGCGAGGTCCCTATTGTTTTTGTAGAAATTATTATTAGGGCCTGAGCAGCGACCGCTCCGAGGTCCCCATTGTTTTTGTGGAAATTATTATTATTTTTATTATTATTATTATTAGGGCCCGAGCAGTGACCGCTGCGAGGTCCCTATTGTTTTTCTAGAAATTGTTATTAGGGCCCGAGCTGCGACGGCTGCGAGGTCCCTATTGTTTTTGTAGAAAATATTATTACTTTCATTATTATTAATATTATTATTATTATTATTTGGGCCTGAGCAGCGACCGCTGCGAAGTCCCTATTGTTTTTGTAGAAATTATTATTATTATTATTTTTCCGATTGTTCGATCGCATTTTTGACCCCCGAAACATGCACAAAAACTCACCAAACTTGGCAGTCTCATCGGGCATGGCGAAAAATTTGATATTTTAACGTCTAATATGAACAGGAAGTGAGTTATGAATTTTTGAAAGTCCGACTTTTGCCCTTTTTTGCATGTTTACAGGGGTCATTCTTTTGCACCCTGATCCTAAAGGCTTCATCTGATTGCCTTAAAATTCTGTCTGTAGCATCTGAAGACCTGGGACAAACACTGGGGCTAAAATTTTTTGTTTCCGAAATACTATATGACGGGGGCGGGGCTTCAAAGTTTTCACTTAAGATTTCCTTCGCCGCAATGGACAAAATGCTTAATAACTCTCCTGCACATGCTGCTAAAAATCCAAAACTTCACATGTACATAAAAAGTCTGTACCTGAAGACATCTATATGTTTATATTCAGTTATACACCTTGCGCCAATCAATATCATTTTTTACATTTTGACGTACTGCACGGTGCCCTTTTAACGAATCTGATTGAAAATTGGCTAGAAAAGACTCAAGACATTGATCTTACTCTATCCCTATTTTTGTGACTTTCCTTCGAAGGGCGTGGCTATTACGGTGCCGCAGAGTCTGATTATTCTCCGTGGCAACAAAAGTTCCTGCAAAATGATTCAGATGATCCATCTTCTCGAAATTTTTCACATTTGAGGATATTCAGGCCCTGAAGACGGCTGCCAACTTATTTTTGATCGCAGTGGTAGCGCCACCAACTGGTTAAAACAAATACAAATTATTTTCGTTGATGTTTTTCTCCGGGCAGGTGAACAAAATCTACCTTATATTTGCTCGGATGAGTGTTTAGGCCTTGAGCATGTCACAATACAAAAGTCTTTCGCCTTCTTCAGAGTGTCACATGATGCTGTCTTGTGACCCGTCTTTATCAGCTGATGTTCCATGAGGGCGTGACTTACCTGTCACAAGAATGAAGGCAAGTCACGCCCCCCGCTGTCCGTTCACTCCGCCAAGATGCTGGTCCAGGTGGTAGAGAGGATGAAGGCTCCCTTGTCTCTGTTCATGGTTTTTATGCCTCGCTTGCAGATCTCAATGGCCTCTCTGATCCAGCGCTGTTGTTTGTTCTCTTCTGTGCGGATGACCCTGCCCTTCTCCCGGTCCATGATGTGGTTTTCCCTTTTGCAGTGGTCAGTGATTGCTGATTTGTAATGTTCATGTTGTGCTTGTTCTTTTACTGCTCTGATTTTTTCATTTTTTTGACAGGTAAGTCACACCCTCATGGAACATCAGCTGATAAAGACGGGTCTCAAGACACCATCATGCGACACTCTGAAGAAGGCGAAAGACTCGCCGAAACATGTCAGGTAAAAAATTAACCTAAAACATAATTGTCTGCTTTTAATGAATCAGTCAAATATCAATAATAAGAAGACAAAATGAACCTAATACAAATAAATGAATGCTTAATAACTCCCCTGCACATGCTCCTAAAAATCCAAACCTTCACCTGTAAATAAAACGTCCCGACCTGAAGACATCTTAATGTTATTATTTTGTTATACACACAGTGCCGCCAAGTGGAATAAAAATTTTTTTTTTATTTTAATTTTCACGTACTGCACGGTGCCCTTTTGACGAATCCGACTGAAAATTAGTCAGAAAAGACTCAAGACAATGATCTTACTCTCTGCCGAATTTTGTGACGTTTTGGCAAAAGGCGTGGCTATTAAGGTGCTGAAAAGTCCGATTGTACTCTGTGGCAACAAAAGCTCCGGCAACATGACTCAGATGATCCTATCTTCTCGAAGTTGTACACATTTGAGGATACTTCAGCCCTGAAGACATCTACCAACTTATTTTACATTGTAGTAGTAGCGCCACCAACTGGTAAAAGCTAATACAAGTTATTTTCTTGGATGTTTTTCTCCGTGCAACTCAACAAGGTCGCCCTCATATATGCTCGGATGACTGTTTCGGCCATGAGGATGTCACAATACGAAATTTGTGATTTTTCGTGAAAGTTGTGGGAGTGGCATTGCACTGTTCGGCAATAAAACAAAGCTGAATATGAGGTTCTAAATATGAACGACAACTCGTAAAACTTTACACACACATCAGGCCGAGCAAATTTATCAATATTTTATACGTTAGTTGTGCAGCTTTTTTGAAATGGCTCGCCATGGCCCTCGAGAAATGTTAAAAAAAAGCAGCTCTGGTTGAGTGTTTCACCTCGCTTTTTGTAAATTTAATGGAGTACAGTGAACCCTCGGTTATCGCGGTTAATGGGGACCGAGACCACCCGCGAAAACTGAAAATCCGCGAAGTAGCGGCGCACCTTAAAAAATGCTTAAAAAAAATATACAATATATACAATAAATATATAAATATATATATATATATATATATATATATATATATATATATATATATATATATATATATATATATATATATATATATATATATATATATATATATATATACGGGGAGAGAGAGAGTGAAATTCATGTTATAACAAAAAAACCAAATTATTATTAAAACGTATTATTTTTTTATTCCCCAGCCATTCTTTTTGTATTTATTTAATTACTCCGACTTTTACCTGCTGGTACGCCGTCCGGTGTGCCCTGTGAAATGAAAGGTGGCATTCTTTATTTATTTATTCATTTATTCATTCATAACTGACAGCCTCGCGCTCCGCTCGTGCCCGGGCAGAAGAGGTGCTCCAATTTGGCTTAACTGTGACACACGCCCGTCCTCCTCCCCCGGAGATTCCATTCGGTTAAACTTAGGGGCCGCTTGGCACCGCCCGTGCCCGGGGAAGGTGCTCCTCTTCGGCTTACTGTGACGCGAGCATGCCCTCCTCCTCCGGAGCTTCCATTCGGTTAAACTTAGGGGCCGCTTGGAACCGCCCGTGCCCGGGGAAGGTGCTCCTCTACGGCTTAACTGCCACGCACGCCGGCCGGAGCTCGGGTACGGTCCGAACCGCGCGAAACGTCGCCACCGATCGTGTCCGGGGGAACGTGCTCTTCTTCGTCCACTCTCCTCTTCGCCCACGCTCTTCTTCGGCGCACGCTGGCCGTCTAACCGCTCCAGCGCCCCGTCGTGCCGCTCGGCGAAACTACAATGCCCCCGAATATTTTTTAGACCCGCGAAGCACTGAACCCGCGAAAGGTGAACCGCGAAGTAGCGAGGGTTCACTGTATGTATAAGACCAAGACCTACAAAAAAGTCTCTTGGAGCAATGAGCTAGGTTTTACAGGAAGTCGGCCATTTTGAATTTACTTAAAAGGGGGCGGGTCACCACAATGGACTTTGTGTAGAAATTATTATTGGGGCCCGAGCAGCGACCGCGGCGAGGTCCCTATTGTTTTTGTAGAAAATATTATTACTTTTATTATTATTATTATTATTATTATTAGGGCCTGAGCAGCGACCGCTGCGAAGTCCCTATTGTTTTTGTAGAAATTATTATTATTATTATTTTTCCGATTGTTCGATCGCATTTTTGACCCCCGAAACATGCACAAAAACTCACCAAACTTGGCAGTCTCATCGGGCATGACGAAAAATTTGATATTTTAACGTCTAATATGAACAGGAATTGAGTTATGAATTTTTGAAAGTCCGACTTTTGCCCTTTTTTGCATGTTTACAGGGGTCATTCTTTTGCACCCTGATCTAAAGGCTTCATCTGATTGCCTTAAAATTCTGTCTGTAGCATCTGAAGACCTGGCACAAACACTGGGGCTAAAATTTTTTGTTTCCGAAATACTATATGACGGGGGCGGGGCATCAAAGTTTTCACTTAAGATTTCCTTCGCCGCAATGGACAAAATGCTTAATAACTCTCCTGCACATGCTGCTAAAAATCCAAAACTTCACATGTACATAAAGAGTCTGTACCTGAAGACATCTATATGTTTATATTCAGTTATACACCTTGCGCCAATCAATATCATTTTTTACATTTTGACGTACTGCACGGTGCCCTTTTAACGAATCTGATTGAAAATTGGCTAGAAAAGACTCAAGACATTGATCTTACTCTATCCCTATTTTTGTGACTTTCCTTCGAAGGGCGTGGCTATTACGGTGCCGCAGAGTCTGATTATTCTCCGTGGCAACAAAAGTTCCTGCAAAATGATTCAGATGATCCATCTTCTCGAAATTTTTCACATTTGAGGATATTCAGGCCCTGAAGACGGCTGCCAACTTATTTTTGATCGCAGTGGTCGCGCCACCAACTGGTTAAAACAAATACAAATTATTTTCGTTGATTTTTTTCTCCGGGCAGGTTAACAAAATCTACCTTACATTTGCTCGGATGAGTGTTTAGGCCTTGAGGATGTCACAATACGTAAGTCTTTCGCCTTCTTCAGAGTGTCACATGATGGTGTCTTGTGGCCCGTCTTTATCAGCTGATGTTCCATGAGGGCGTGACTTACCTGTCACAAGAATGAAGGCAAGTCACGCCCCCCGCTGTCCGTTCACTCCGCCAAAATGCTCCTCCAGGTGGTAGAGAGGATGAAGGCTCCCTTGTCTCTGTTCATGGTTTTTATGCCTCGCTTGCAGATCTCAATGGCCTCTCTGATCCAGCGCTGTTGTTTGTTCTCTTCGGTGCGGATGACCCTGCCCTTCTCCCGGTCCATGATGTGGTTTTCCCTTTTGCAGTGGTCAGTGATTGCTGATTTGTAATGTTCATGTTGTGCTTGTTCTTTTACTGCTCTGATTTTTCATTTTTTTGACAGGTAAGTCACACCCTCATGGAACATCAGCTGATAAAGACGGGTCTCAAGACACCATCATGCGACACTCTGAAGAAGGCGAAAGACTCGCCGAAACATGTCAGGTAAAAAATTAACCTAAAACATAATTGTCTGCTTTTAATGAATCAGTCAAATATCAATAATAAGAAGACAAAATGAACCTAATACAAATAAATGAATGCTTAATAACTCCCCTGCACATGCTCCTAAAAATCCAAACCTTCACCTGTAAATAAAACGTCCCGACCTGAAGACATCTTAATGTTATTATTTTGTTATACACACAGTGCCGCCAAGTGGAATCAAAAATTTGTTTTTATTTTAATTTTCACGTACTGCACGGTGCCCTTTTGACGAATCCGACTGAAAATGAGTCAGAAAAGACTCAAGACAATGATCTTACTCTCTGCCGAATTTTGTGACGTTTTGGCAAAAGGCGTGGCTATTAAGGTGCTGAAAAGTCCGATTGTACTCTGTGGCAACAAAAGCTCCGGCAACATGACTCAGATGATCCTATCTTCTCGAAGTTGTACACATTTGAGGATACTTCAGCCCTGAAGACATCTACCAACTTATTTTACATCGTAGTAGTAGCGCCACCAACTGGTAAAAGCTAATACAAGTTATTTTCTTGGATGTTTTTCTCCGTGCAACTCAACAAGGTCGCCCTCATATATGCTCGGATGACTGTTTCGGCCATGAGGATGTCACAATACGAAATTCGTGATTTTTCGTGAAAAGTTGTGGGAGTGGCATTGCACTGTTCGGCAATAAAACAAAGCTGATTATGAGGTTCTAAATATGAACGACAACTCGTAAAACTTTACACACACATCAGGCCGAGCAAATTTATCAATATTTTATACGTTAGTTGTGCAGCTTTTTTGAAATGGCTCGCCATGGCCCTCGAGAAATGTTAAAAAAAAGCAGCTCTGGTTGAGTGTTTCACCTCGCTTTTTGTAAATTTTATGGAGTACAGTGAACCCTCGGTTATCGCGGTTAATGGGGACCGAGACCATCCGCGAAAACTGAAAATCCGCGAAGTAGCGGCGCACCTTCAAAAATGCTTAAAAAAAATATACAATATATATAATAAATATATAAATATATATATATATATATATATATATATATATATATATATATATATATATATACGGGGAGAGAGAGAGTGAAATTCATGTTATAACAAAAAAACCAAATTATTATTAAAACGTATTGTTTTTTTATTCCCCAGCCATTCTTTTTGTATTTATTTAATTACTCCGACTTTTACCTGCTGGTACGCCGTCCGGTGTGCCCTGTGAAATGAAAGGTGGCATTCTTTATTTATTTATTCATTTATTCATTCATAACTGACAGCCTCGCGCTCCGCTCGTGCCCGGGCAGAAGAGGTGCTCCAATTTGGCTTAACTGTGACACACGCCCGTCCTCCTCCCCCGGAGCTTCCATTCGGTTAAACTTAGGGGCCGCTTGGCACCGCCCGTGCCCGGGGAAGGTGCTCCTCTTCGGCTTACTGTGACGCGAGCATGCCCTCCTCCTCCGGAGCTTCCATTCGGTTAAACGTAGGGGCCGCTTGGCACCGCCCGTGCCCGGGGAAGGTGCTCCTCTACGGCTTAACTGCCACGCACGCTGGCCGGAGCTCTGGTACGGTCCGAACCGCGCGAAACGTCGCCACCGATCGTGTCCGGGGGAACGTGCTCTTCTTCGTCCACTCTCCTCTTCGCCCACGCTCTTCTTCGGCGCACGCCGGCCGTCTAACCGCTCCAGCGCCCCGTCGTGCCGCTCGGCGAAACTACAATGCCCCCGAATATTTTTTAGACCCGCGAAGCACTGAACCCGCGAAAGGTGAACCGCGAAGTAGCGAGGGTTCACTGTATGTATAAGACCAAGACCTACAAAAAAGTCTCTTGGAGCAATGAGCTAGGTTTTACAGGAAGTCGGCCATTTTGAATTTACTTAAAAGGGGGCGGGTCACCACAATGGACTTTGTGTAGAAATTATTATTGGGGCCCGAGCAGCGACCGCGGCGAGGTCCCTATTGTTTTTGTAGAAGATATTATTACTTTTATTATTATTATTATTATTATTATTAGGGCCTGAGCAGCGACCGCTGCGAAGTCCCTATTGTTTTTGTAGAAATTATTATTATTATTATTTTTCCGATTGTTCGATCGCATTTTTGACCCCCGAAACATGCACAAAAACTCACCAAACTTGGCAGTCTCATCGGGCATGGCGAAAAATTTGATATTTTAACGTCTAATATGAACAGGAAGTGAGTTATGAATTTTTGAAAGTCCGACTTTTGCCCTTTTTTGCATGTTTACAGGGGTCATTCTTTTGCACCCTGATCCTAAAGGCTTCATCTGATTGCCTTAAAATTCTGTCTGTAGCATCTGAAGACCTGGCACAAACACTGGGGCTAAAATTTTTTGTTTCCAAAATACTATATGACGGGGGCGGGGCATCAAAGTTTTCACTTAAGATATCCTTCGCCGCAATGGACAAAATGCTTAATAACTCTCCTGCACATGCTGCTAAAAATCCAAAACTTCACATGTACATAAAGAGTCTGTACCTGAAGACATCTATATGTTTATATTCAGTTATACACCTTGCGCCAATCAATATCATTTTTTACATTTTGACGTACTGCACGGTGCCCTTTTAACGAATCTGATTGAAAATTGGCTAGAAAAGACTCAAGACATTGATCTTACTCTATCCCTATTTTTGTGACTTTCCTTCGAAGGGCGTGGCTATTACGGTGCCGCAGAGTCTGATTATTCTCCGTGGCAACAAAAGTTCCTGCAAAATGATTCAGATGATCCATCTTCTCGAAATTTTTCACATTTGAGGATATTCAGGCCCTGAAGACGGCTGCCAACTTATTTTTGATCGCAGTGGTAGCGCCACCAACTGGTTAAAACAAATACAAATTATTTTCGTTGATTTTTTTCTCCGGGCAGGTTAACAAAATCTACCTTACATTTGCTCGGATGAGTGTTTAGGCCTTGAGGATGTCACAATACGAAAGTCTTTCGCCTTCTTCAGAGTGTCACATGATGGTGTCTTGTGGCCCGTCTTTATCAGCTGATGTTCCATGAGGGCGTGACTTACCTGTCACAAGAATGAAGGCAAGTCACGCCCCCCGCTGTCCGTTCACTCCGCCAAAATGCTGCTCCAGGTGGTAGAGAGGATGAAGGCTCCCTTGTCTCTGTTCATGGTTTTTATGCCTCGCTTGCAGATCTCAATGGCCTCTCTGATCCAGCGCTGTTGTTTGTTCTCTTCGGTGCGGATGACCCTGCCCTTCTCCCGGTCCATGATGTGGTTTTCCCTTTTGCAGTGGTCAGTGATTGCAGATTTGTAATGTTCATGTTGTGCTTGTTCTTTGACTGCTCTGATTTTTCATTTTTTTGACAGGTAAGTCACACCCTCATGGAACATCAGCTGATAAAGACGGGTCTCAAGACACCATCATGCGACACTCTGAAGAAGGCGAAAGACTCGCCGAAACATGTCAGGTAAAAAATTTACCTAAAACATAATTGTCTGCTTTTAATGAATCAGTCAAATATCAATAATAAGAAGACAAAATGAACCTAATACAAATAAACGAATGCTTAATAACTCCCCTGCACATGCTCCTAAAAATCCAAACCTTCACCTGTAAATAAAACGTCCCGACCTGAAGACATCTTAATGTTATTATTTTGTTATACACACAGTGCCGCCAAGTGGAATCAAAAATTTGTTTTTATTTTAATTTTCACGTACTGCACGGTGCCCTTTTGACAAATCCGACTGAAAATTAGTCAGAAAAGACTCAAGACAATGATCTTACTCTCTGCCGAATTTTGTGACGTTTTGGCAAAAGGCGTGGCTATTAAGGTGCTGAAAAGTCCGATTGTACTCTGTGGCAACAAAAGCTCCGGCAACATGACTCAGATGATCCTATCTTCTCGAAGTTGTACACATTTGAGGATACCTCAGCCCTGAAGACATCTACCAACTTATTTTACATCGTAGTAGTAGCGCCACCAACTGGTAAAAGCTAATACAAGTTATTTTCTTGGATGTTTTTCTCCGTGCAACTCAACAAGGTCGCCCTCATATATGCTCGGATGACTGTTTCGGCCATGAGGATGTCACAATACGAAATTCGTGATTTTTCGTGAAAAGTTGTGGGAGTGGCATTGCACTGTTCGGCAATAAAACAAAGCTGATTATGAGGTTCTAAATATGAACGACAACTCGTAAAACTTTACACACACATCAGGCCGAGCAAATTTATCAATATTTTATACGTTAGTTGTGCAGCTTTTTTGAAATGGCTCGCCATGGCCCTCGAGAAATGTTAAAAAAAAGCAGCTCTGGTTGAATGTTTCACCTCGCTTTTTGTAAATTTTATGGAGTACAGTGAACTCTCTGTTATCGCGGTTAATGGGGACCGAGACCATCCGCGAAAACTGAAAATCCGCGAAGTAGCGGCGCACCTTCAAAAATGCTTAAAAAAAATATACAATATATATAATAAATATATATATATATATATATATATATATATATATATACGGGGAGAGAGAGAGTGAAATTCATGTTATAACAAAAAAAACAAATTATTATTAAAACGTATTATTTTTTTATTCCCCAGCCATTCTTTTTGTATTTATTTAATTACTCCGACTTTTACCTGCTGGTACGCCGTCCGGTGTGCCCTCTGAAATGAAAGGTGGCATTCTTTATTTATTTATTCATTTATTCATTCATAACTGACAGCCTCGCGCTCCGCTCGTGCCCGGGCAGAAGAGGTGCTCCAATTTGGCTTAACTGTGACACACGCCCGTCCTCCTCCCCCGGAGCTTCCATTCGGTTAAACTTAGGGGCCGCTTGGCACCGCCCGTGCCCGGGGAAGGTGCTCCTCTTCGGCTTACTGTGACGCGAGCATGCCCTCCTCCTCCGGAGCTTCCATTCGGTTAAACTTAGGGGCCGCTTGGAACCGCCCGTGCCCGGGGAAGGTGCTCCTCTTCGGCTTAGTGTGACGCGAGCATGCCCTCCTCCTCCGGAGCTTCCATTCGGTTAAACTTAGGGGCCGCTTGGCACCGCCCGTGCCCGGGGAAGGTGCTCCTCTACGACTTAACTGCCACGCACGCTGGCCGGAGCTCTGGTACGGTCCGAACCGCGCGAAACGTCGCCACCGATCGTGTCCGGGGGAACGTGCTCTTCTTCGTCCACTCTCCTCTTCGCCCACGCTCTTCTTCGGCGCATGCCGGCCGTCTAACCGCTCCAGCGCCCCGTCGTGCCGCTCGGCGAAACTACAATGCCCCCGAATATTTTTTAGACCCGCGAAGCACTGAACCCGCGAAAGGTGAACCGCGAAGTAGCGAGGGTTCACTGTATGTATAAGACCAAGACCTACAAAAAAGTCTCTTGGAGCAATGAGCTAGGTTTTACAGGAAGTCGGCCATTTTGAATTTACTTAAAAGGGGGCGGGTCACCACAATGGACTTTGTGTAGAAATTATTATTGGGGCCCGAGCAGCGACCGCGGCGAGGTCCCTATTGTTTTTGTAGAAAATATTATTACTTTTATTATTATTATTATTATTATTATTAGGGCCTGAGCAGCGACCGCTGCGAAGTCCCTATTGTTTTTGTAGAAATTATTATTATTATTATTTTTCCGATTGTTCGATCGCATTTTTGACCCCCGAAACAAGCACAAAAACTCACCAAACTTGGCAGTCTCATCGGGCATGGCGAAAAATTTGATATTTTAACGTCTAATATGAACAGGAAGTGAGTTATGAATTTTTGAAAGTCCGACTTTTGCCCTTTTTTGCATGTTTACAGGGGTCATTCTTTTGCACCCTGATCCTAAAGGCTTCATCTGATTGCCTTAAAATTCTGTCTGTAGCATCTGAAGACCTGGCACAAACACTGGGGCTAAAATTTTTTGTTTCCGAAATACTATATGACGGGGGCGGGGCATCAAAGTTTTCACTTAAGATTTCCTTCGCCGCAATGGACAAAATGCTTAATAACTCTCCTGCACATGCTGCTAAAAATCCAAAACTTCACATGTACATAAAGAGTCTGTACCTGAAGACATCTATATGTTTATATTCAGTTATACACCTTGCGCCAATCAATATCATTTTTTACATTTTGACGTACTGCACGGTGCCCTTTTAACGAATCTGATTGAAAATTGGCTAGAAAAGACTCAAGACATTGATCTTACTCTATCCCTATTTTTGTGACTTTCCTTCGAAGGGCGTGGCTATTACGGTGCCGCAGAGTCTGATTATTCTCCGTGGCAACAAAAGTTCCTGCAAAATGATTCAGATGATCCATCTTCTCGAAATTTTTCACATTTGAGGATATTCAGGCCCTGAAGACGGCTGCCAACTTATTTTTGATCGCAGTGGTAGCGCCACCAACTGGTTAAAACAAATACAAATCATTTTCGTTGATTTTTTTCTCCGGGCAGGTTAACAAAATCTACCTTACATTTGCTCGGATGAGTGTTTAGGCCTTGAGGATGTCACAATACGAAAGTCTTTCGCCTTCTTCAGAGTGTCACATGATGGTGTCTTGTGGCCCCCGTCTTTATCAGCTGATGTTCCATGAGGGCGTGACTTACCTGTCACAAGAATGAAGGCAAGTCACGCCCCCCGCTGTCCGTTCACTCCGCCAAAATGCTGCTCCAGGTGGTAGAGAGGATGAAGGCTCCCTTGTCTCTGTTCATGGTTTTTATGCCTCGCTTGCAGATCTCAATGGCCTCTCTGATCCAGCGCTGTTGTTTGTTCTCTTCGGTGCGGATGACCCTGCCCTTCTCCCGGTCCATGATGTGGTTTTCCCTTTTGCAGTGGTCAGTGATTGCTGATTTGTAATGTTCATGTTGTGCTTGTTCTTTTACTGCTCTGATTTTTCATTTTTTTGACAGGTAAGTCACACCCTCATGGAACATCAGCTCAAGACACCATCATGCGACACTCTGAAGAAGGCGAAAGACTCGCCGAAACATGTCAGGTAAAAAATTAACCTAAAACATAATTGTCTGCTTTTAATGAATCAGTCAAATATCAATAATAAGAAGACAAAATGAACCTAATACAAATAAATGAATGCTTAATAACTCCCCTGCACATGCTCCTAAAAATCCAAACCTTCACCTGTAAATAAAACGTCCCGACCTGAAGACATCTTAATGTTATTATTTTGTTATACACACAGTGCCGCCAAGTGGAATCAAAAATTTGTTTTTATTTTAATTTTCACGTACTGCATGGTGCCCTTTTGACGAATCCGACTGAAAATTAGTCAGAAAAGACTTAAGACAATGATCTTACTCTCTGCCGAATTTTGTGACGTTTTGGCAAAAGGCGTGGCTATTAAGGTGCTGAAAAGTCCGATTGTACTCTGTGGCAACAAAAGCTCCGGCAACATGACTCAGATGATCCTATCTTCTCGAAGTTGTACACATTTGAGGATACTTCAGCCCTGAAGACATCTACCAACTTATTTTACATCGTAGTAGTAGCGCCACCAACTGGTAAAAGCTAATACAAGTTATTTTCTTGGATGTTTTTCTCCGTGCAACTCAACAAGGTCGCCCTCATATATGCTCGGATGACTGTTTCGGCCATGAGGATGTCACAATACGAAATTCGTGATTTTTCGTGAAAAGTTGTGGGAGTGGCATTGCACTGTTCAGCAATAAAACAAAGCTGATTATGAGGTTCTAAATATGAACGACAACTCGTAAAACTTTACACACACATCAGGCCGAGCAAATTTATCAATATTTTATACGTTAGTTGTGCAGCTTTTTTGAAATGGCTCGCCATGGCCCTCGAGAAATGTTAAAAAAAAGCAGCTCTGGTTGAGTGTTTCACCTCGCTTTTTGTAAATTTTATGGAGTACAGTGAACCCTCGGTTATCGCGGTTAATGGGGACCGAGACCACCCGCGAAAACTGAAAATCCGCGAAGTAGCGGCGCACCTTCAAAAATGCTTAAAAAAAATATACAATATATATAATAAATATATAAATATATATATATATATATATATATATATATATATATATATATATACGGGGAGAGAGAGAGTGAAATTCATGTTATAACAAAAAAACCAAATTATTATTAAAACGTATTATTTTTTTATTCCCCAGCCATTCTTTTTGTATTTATTTAATTACTCCGACTTTTACCTGCTGGTACGCCGTCCGGTGTGCCCTGTGAAATGAAAGGTGGCATTCTTTATTTATTTATTCATTTATACATTCATAACTGACAGCCTCGCGCTCCGCTCGTGCCCGGGCAGAAGAGGTGCTCCAATTTGGCTTAACTGTGACACACGCCCGTCCTCCTCCCCCGGAGCTTCCATTCGGTTAAACTTAGGGGCCGCTTGGCACCGCCCGTGCCCGGGGAAGGTGCTCCTCTTCGGCTTACTGTGACGCGAGCATGCCCTCCTCCTCCGGAGCTTCCATTCGGTTAAACTTAGGGGCCGCTTGGAACCGCCCGTGCCCGGGGAAGGTGCTCCTCTTCGGCTTACTGTGACGCGAGCATGCCCTCCTCCTCCGGAGCTTCCATTCGGTTAAACTTAGGGGCAGCTTGGCACCGCCCGTGCCCGGGGAAGGTGCTCCTCTACGGCTTAACTGCCACGCACGCTGGCCGGAGCTCTGGTACGGTCCGAACCGCGCGAAACGTCGCCACCGATCGTGTCCGGGGGAACGTGCTCTTCTTCGTCCACTCTCCTCTTCGCCCACGCTCTTCTTCGGCGCACGCCGGCCGTCTAACCGCTCCAGCGCCCCGTCGTGCCGCTCGGCGAAACTACAATGCCCCCGAATATTTTTTAGACCCGCGAAGCACTGAACCCGCGAAAGGTGAACCTCGAAGTAGCGAGGGTTCACTGTATGTATAAGACCAAGACCTACAAAAAAGTCTCTTGGAGCAATGAGCTAGGTTTTACAGGAAGTCGGCCATTTTGAATTTACTTAAAAGGGGGCGGGTCTCCACAATGGACTTTGTGTAGAAATTATTATTGGGGCCCGAGCAGCGACCGCGGCGAGGTCCCTATTGTTTTTGTAGAAAATATTATTACTTTTATTATTATTATTATTATTATTATTATTATTATTAGGGCCTGAGCAGCGACCGCTGCGAAGTCCCTATTGTTTTTGTAGAAATTATTATTATTATTATTTTTCCGATTGTTCGATCGCATTTTTGACCCCCGAAACATGCACAAAAACTCACCAAACTTGGCAGTCTCATCGGGCATGGCGAAAAATTTGATATTTTTTAACGTCTAATATGAACAGGAAGTGAGTTATGAATTTTTGAAAGTCCGACTTTTGCCCTTTTTTGCATGTTTACAGGGGTCATTCTTTTGCACCCTGATCCTAAAGGCTTCATCTGATTGCCTTAAAGTTCTGTCTGGAGCATCTTAAGACCTGGGACAAACACTGGGGCTAAAATTTTTTGTTTCCGAAATACTATATGACGGGGGCGGGGCTTCAAAGTTTTCACTTAAGATTTCCTTCGCCGCAATGGACAAAATGCTTAATAACTCTCCTGCCCGTGCTGCTAAAAATCCAAAACTTCACATGTACATAAAGAGTCGGTACCTGAAGACATCTATATGTTTATATTCAGTTATACACCTTGCGCCAATCAATATAAATGTTTACATTTTGACGTACTGCACGGTGCCCTTTTAACGAATCCGACTGAAAATTGGCTAGAAAAGACTCAAGACATTGATCTTACTCTATCCCTATTTTTATGACTTTCCTTCAAAGGGCGTGGCTATTACGGTGCCGCAGAGTCTGATTATTCTCCGTGGCAACAAAAGTTCCTGCAAAATGATTCAGATGATCCATCTTCTGGAAATCTTTCACATTTGAGGATATTCAGGCCCTGAAGACGGCTGCCAACTTATTTTTGATCGCAGTGGTAGCGCCACCAACTGGTTAAAACAAATACAAATTATTTTCGTTGATGTTTTTCTCCGGGCAGGTTAACAAAATCTACCTTATATTTGCTCGGATGAGTGTTTAGGCCTTGAGCATGTCACAATACGAAAGTCTTTCGCCTTCTTCAGAGTGTCACATGATGGTGTCTTGTGACCCGTCTTTATCAGCTGATGTTCCATGAGGGCGTGACTTACCTGTCACAAGAATGAAGGCAAGTCACGCCCCCCGCTGTCCGTTCACTCCGCCAAGATGCTGGTCCAGGTGGTAGAGAGGATGAAGGCTCCCTTGTCTCTGTTCATGGTTTTTATGCCTCGCTTGCAGATCTCAATGGCCTCTCTGATCCAGCGCTGTTGTTTGTTCTCTTCTGTGCGGATGACCCTGCCCTTCTCCCGGTCCATGATGTGGTTTTCCCTTTTGCAGTGGTCAGTGATTGCTGATTTGTAATGTTCATGTTGTGCTTGTTCTTTTACTGCTCTGATTTTTTCATTTTTTTGACAGGTAAGTCACACCCTCATGGAACATCAGCTCAAGACACCATCATGCGACACTCTGAAGAAGGCGAAAGACTCGCCGAAACATGTCAGGTAAAAAATTTACCTAAAACATAATTGTCTGCTTTTAATGAATCAGTCAAATATCAATAATAAGAAGACAAAATGAACCTAATACAAATAAATGAATGCTTAATAACTCCCCTGCACATGCTCCTAAAAATCCAAACCTTCACCTGTAAATAAAACGTCCCGACCTGAAGACATCTTAATGTTATTATTTTGTTATACACACAGTGCCGCCAAGTGGAATCAAAAATGTGTTTTTATTTTAATTTTCACGTACTGCATGGTGCCCTTTTGACGAATCCGACTGAAAATTAGTCAGAAAAGACTTAAGACAATGATCTTACTCTCTGCCGAATTTTGTGACGTTTTGGCAAAAGGCGTGGCTATTAAGGTGCTGAAAAGTCCGATTGTACTCTGTGGCAACAAAAGCTCCGGCAACATGACTCAGATGATCCTATCTTCTCGAAGTTGTACACATTTGAGGATACTTCAGCCCTGAAGACATCTACCAACTTATTTTACATCGTAGTAGTAGCGCCACCAACTGGTAAAAGCTAATACAAGTTATTTTCTTGGATGTTTTTCTCCGTGCAACTCAACAAGGTCGCCCTCATATATGCTCGGATGACTGTTTCGGCCATGAGGATGTCACAATACGAAATTCGTGATTTTTCGTGAAAAGTTGTGGGAGTGGCATTGCACTGTTCAGCAATAAAACAAAGCTGATTATGAGGTTCTAAATATGAACGACAACTCGTAAAACTTTACACACACATCAGGCCGAGCAAATTTATCAATATTTTATACGTTAGTTGTGCAGCTTTTTTGAAATGGCTCGCCATGGCCCTCGAGAAATGTTAAAAAAAAAGCAGCTCTGGTTGAGTGTTTCACCTCGCTTTTTGTAAATTTTATGGAGTACAGTGAACCCTCGGTTATCGCGGTTAATGGGGACCGAGACCACCCGCGAAAACTGAAAATCCGCGAAGTAGCGGCGCACCTTCAAAAATGCTTAAAAAAAATATACAATATATATAATAAATATATAAATATATATATATATATATATATATATATATATATATATATATATACGGGGAGAGAGAGAGTGAAATTCATGTTATAACAAAAAAAACAAATTATTATTAAAACGTATTATTTTTTTATTCCCCAGCCATTCTTTTTGTATTTATTTAATTACTCCGACTTTTACCTGCTGGTACGCCGTCCGGTGTGCCCTGTGAAATGAAAGGTGGCATTCTTTATTTATTTATTCATTTATACATTCATAACTGACAGCCTCGCGCTCCGCTCGTGCCCGGGCAGAAGAGGTGCTCCAATTTGGCTTAACTGTGACACACGCCCGTCCTCCTCCCCCGGAGCTTCCATTCGGTTAAACTTAGGGGCCGCTTGGCACCGCCCGTGCCCGGGGAAGGTGCTCCTCTTCGGCTTACTGTGACGCGAGCATGCCCTCCTCCTCCGGAGCTTCCATTCGGTTAAACTTAGGGGCCGCTTGGAACCGCCCGTGCCCGGGGAAGGTGCTCCTCTTCGGCTTACTGTGACGCGAGCATGCCCTCCTCCTCCGGAGCTTCCATTCGGTTAAACTTAGGGGCCGCTTGGCACTGCCCGTGCCCGGGGAAGGTGCTCCTCTACGGCTTAACTGCCACGCACGCTGGCCGGAGCTCTGGTACGGTCCGAACCGCGCGAAACGTCGCCACCGATCGTGTCCGGGGGAACGTGCTCTTCTTCGTCCACTCTCCTCTTCGCCCACGCTCTTCTTCGGCGCACGCCGGCCGTCTAACCGCTCCAGCGCCCCGTCGTGCCGCTCGGCGAAACTACAATGCGCCCGAATATTTTTTAGACTCGCGAAGCACTGAACCCGCGAAAGGTGAACCGCGAAGTAGCGAGGGTTCACTGTATGTATAAGACCAAGACCTACAAAAAAGTCTCTTGGAGCAATGAGCTAGGTTTTACAGGAAGTCGGCCATTTTGAATTTACTTAAAAGGGGGCGGGTCACCACAATGGACTTTGTGTAGAAATTATTATTGGGGCCCGAGCAGCGACCGCGGCGAGGTCCCTATTGTTTTTGTAGAAAATATTATTACTTTTATTATTATTATTATTATTATTATTAGGGCCTGAGCAGCGACCGCTGCGAAGTCCCTATTGTTTTTGTTGAAATTATTATTATTATTATTTTTCCGATTGTTCGATCGCATTTTTGACCCCTGAAACATGCACAAAAACTCACCAAACTTGGCAGTCTCATCGGGCATGGCGAAAAATTTGATATTTTAACGTCTAATATGAACAGGAAGTGAGTTATGAATTTTTGAAAGTCCGACTTTTGCCCTTTTTTGCATGTTTACAGGGGTCATTCTTTTGCACCCTGATCCTAAAGGCTTCATCTGATTGCCTTAAAATTCTGTCTGTAGCATCTGAAGACCTGGCACAAACACTGGGGCTAAAATTTTTTGTTTCCGAAATACTATATGACGGGGGCGGGGCATCAAAGTTTTCACTTAAGATTTCCTTCGCCGCAATGGACAAAATGCTTAATAACTCTCCTGCACATGCTGCTAAAAATCCAAAACTTCACATGTACATAAAGAGTCTGTACCTGAAGACATCTATATGTTTATATTCAGTTATACACCTTGCGCCAATCAATATCATTTTTTACATTTTGACGTACTGCACGGTGCCCTTTTAACGAATCTGATTGAAAATTGGCTAGAAAAGACTCAAGACATTGATCTTACTCTATCCCTATTTTTGTGACTTTCCTTCGAAGGGCGTGGCTATTACGGTGCCGCAGAGTCTGATTATTCTCCGTGGCAACAAAAGTTCCTGCAAAATGATTCAGATGATCCATCTTCTCGAAATTTTTCACATTTGAGGATATTCAGGCCCTGAAGACGGCTGCCAACTTATTTTTGATCGCAGTGGTAGCGCCACCAACTGGTTAAAACAAATACAAATCATTTTCGTTGATTTTTTTCTCCGGGCAGGTTAACAAAATCTACCTTACATTTGCTCGGATGAGTGTTTAGGCCTTGAGGATGTCACAATACGAAAGTCTTTCGCCTTCTTCAGAGTGTCACATGATGGTGTCTTGTGGCCCGTCTTTATCAGCTGATGTTCCATGAGGGCGTGACTTACCTGTCACAAGAATGAAGGCAAGTCACGCCCCCCGCTGTCCGTTCACTCCGCCAAAATGCTGCTCCAGGTGGTAGAGAGGATGAAGGCTCCCTTGTCTCTGTTCATGGTTTTTATGCCTCGCTTGCAGATCTCAATGGCCTCTCTGATCCAGCGCTGTTGTTTGTTCTCTTCGGTGCGGATGACCCTGCCCTTCTCCCGGTCCATGATGTGGTTTTCCCTTTTGCAGTGGTCAGTGATTGCTGATTTGTAATGTTCATGTTGTGCTTGTTCTTTTACTGCTCTGATTTTTCATTTTTTTGACAGGTAAGTCACACCCTCATGGAACATCAGCTGATAAAGACGGGTCTCAAGACACCATCATGCGACACTCTGAAGAAGGCGAAAGACTCGCCGAAACATGTCAGGTAAAAAATTAACCTAAAACATAATTGTCTGCTTTGAATGAATCAGTCAAATATCAATAATAAGAAGACAAAATGAACCTAATACAAATAAATGAATGCTTAATAACTCCCCTGCACATGCTCCTAAAAATCCAAACCTTCACCTGTAAATAAAACGTCCCGACCTGAAGACATCTTAATGTTATTATTTTGTTATACACACAGTGCCGCCAAGTGGAATCAAAAATTTGTTTTTATTTTAATTTTCACGTACTGCACGGTGCCCTTTTGACGAATCCGACTGAAAATTAGTCAGAAAAGACTCAAGACAATGATCTTACTCTCTGCCGAATTTTGTGACGTTTTGGCAAAAGGCGTGGCTATCAAGGTGCTGAAAAGTCCGATTGTACTCTGTGGCAACAAAAGCTCCGGCAACATGACTCAGATCATCCTATCTTCTCGAAGTTGTACACATTTGAGGATACTTCAGCCCTGAAGACATCTACCAACTTATTTTATATCGTAGTAGTAGCGCCACCAACTGGTAAAAGCTAATACAAGTTATTTTCTTGGATGTTTTTCTCCGTGCAACTCAACAAGGTCGCCCTCATATATGCTCGGATGACTGTTTCGGCCATGAGGATGTCACAATACGAAATTCGTGATTTTTCGTGAAAAGTTGTGGGAGTGGCATTGCACTGTTCGGCAATAAAACAAAGCTGATTATGAGGTTCTAAATATGAACGACAACTCGTAAAACTTTACACACACATCAGGCCGAGCAAATTTATCAATATTTTATACGTTAGTTGTGCAGCTTTTTTGAAATGGCTCGCCATGGCCCTCGAGAAATGTTAAAAAAAAGCAGCTCTGGTTGAGTGTTTCACCTCGCTTTTTGTAAATTTTATGGAGTACAGTGAACCCTCGGTTATCGCGGTTAATGGGGACCGAGACCACCCGCGAAAACTGAAAATCCGCGAAGTAGCGGCGCACCTTCAAAAATGCTTAAAAAAAATATACAATATATATAATAAATATATATATATATATATATATATATATATATATATATATATATATATATACGGGGAGAGAGAGAGTGAAATTCATGTTATAACAAAAAAACCAAATTATTATTAAAACGTATTATTTTTTTATTCCCCAGCCATTCTTTTTGTATTTATTTAATTACTCCGACTTTTACCTGCTGGTACGCCGTCCGGTGTGCCCTGTGAAATGAAAGGTGGCATTCTTTATTTATTTATTCATTTATTCATTCATAACTGACAGCCTCGCGCTCCGCTCGTGCCCGGGCAGAAGAGGTGCTCCAATTTGGCTTAACTGTGACACACGCCCGTCCTCCTCCGTCCGGAGCTTCCATTCGGTTAAACTTAGGGGCCGCTTGGCACCGCCCGTGCCCGGGGAAGGTGCTCCTCTTCGGCTTACTGTGACGCGAGCATGCCCTCCTCCTCCGGAGCTTCCATTCGGTTAAACTTAGGGGCCGCTTGGAACCGCCCGTGCCCGGGGAAGGTGCTCCTCTTCGGCTTACTGTGACGCGAGCATGCCCTCCTCCTCCGGAGCTTCCATTCGGTTAAACTTAGGGGCCGCTTGGCACCGCCCGTGCCCGGGGAAGGTGCTCCTCTACGGCTTAACTGCCACGCACGCTGGCCGGAGCTCTGGTACGGTCCGAACCGCGCGAAACGTCGCCACCGATCGTGTCCGGGGGAACGTGCTCTTCTTCGTCCACTCTCCTCTTCGCCCACGCTCTTCTTCGGCGCACGCCGGCCGTCTAACCGCTCCAGCGCCCCGTCGTGCCGCTCGGCGAAACTACAATGCCCCCGAATATTTTTTAGACCCGCGAAGCACTGAACCTGCGAAAGGTGAACCGCGAAGTAGCGAGGGTTCACTGTATGTATAAGACCAAGACCTACAAAAAAGTCTCTTGGAGCAATGAGCTAGGTTTTACAGGAAGTCGGCCATTTTGAATTTACTTAAAAGGGGGCGGGTCACCACAATGGACTTTGTGTAGAAATTATTATTGGGGCCCGAGCAGCGACCGCGGCGAGGTCCCTATTGTTTTTGTAGAAAATATTATTACTTTTATTATTATTATTATTATTATTATTAGGGCCTGAGCAGCGACCGCTGCGAAGTCCCTATTGTTTTTGTAGAAATTATTATTATTATTTTTCCGATTGTTCGATCGCATTTTTGACCCCCGAAACATGCACAAAAACTCACCAAACCTGGCAGTCTCATCGGGCATGGCGAAAAATTTGATATTTTAACGTCTAATATGAACAGGAAGTGAGTTCTGAATTTTTGAAAGTCCGACTTTTGCCCTTTTTTGCATGTTTACAGGGGTCATTCTTTTGCACCCTGATCCTAAAGGCTTCATCTGATTGCCTTAAAATTCTGTCTGTAGCATCTGAAGACCTGGGACAAACACTGGGGCTAAAATTTTTTGTTTCCGAAATACTATATGACGGGGGCGGGGCATCAAAGTTTTCACTTAAGATTTCCTTCGCCGCAATGGACAAAATGCTTAATAACTCTCCTGCACATGCTGCTAAAAATCCAAAACTTCACATGTACATAAAGAGTCTGTACCTGAAGACATCTATATGTTTATATTCAGTTATACACCTTGCGCCAATCAATATCATTTTTTACATTTTGACGTACTGCACGGTGCCCTTTTAACGAATCTGATTGAAAATTGGCTAGAAAAGACTCAAGACATTGATCTTACTCTATCCCTATTTTTGTGACTTTCCTTCGAAGGGCGTGGCTATTACGGTGCCGCAGAGTCTGATTATTCTCCGTGGCAACAAAAGTTCCTGCAAAATGATTCAGATGATCCATCTTCTCGAAATTTTTCACATTTGAGGATATTCAGGCCCTGAAGACGGCTGCCAACTTATTTTTGATCGCAGTGGTAGCGCCACCAACTGGTTAAAACAAATATAAATTATTTTCGTTGATGTTTTTCTCCGGGCATGTTAACAAAATCTACCTTATATTTGCTCGGATGAGTGTTTAGGCCTTGAGCATGTCACAATACGAAAGTCTTTCGCCTTCTTCAGAGTGTCACATGATGGTGTCTTGTGACCCGCCTTTATCAGCTGATGTTCCATGAGGGCGTGACTTACCTGTCACAAGAATGAAGGCAAGTCACGCCCCCCGCTGTCCGTTCACTCCGCCAAGATGCTGGTCCAGGTGGTAGAGAGGATGAAGGCTCCCTTGTCTCTGTTCATGGTTTTTATGCCTCGCTTGCAGATCTCAATGGCCTCTCTGATCCAGCGCTGTTGTTTGTTCTCTTCTGTGTGGATGACCCTGCCCTTCTCCCGGTCCATGATGTGGTTTTCCCTTTTGCAGTGGTCAGTGATTGCTGATTTGTAATGTTCATGTTGTGCTTGTTCTTTTACTGCTCTGATTTTTTTCATTTTTTTGACAGGTAAGTCACACCCTCATGGAACATCAGCTCAAGACACCATCATGCGACACTCTGAAGTAGGCGAAAGACTCGCCGAAACATGTCAGGTAAAAAATTAACCTAAAACATAATTGTCTGCTTTTAATGAATCAGTCAAATATCAATAATAAGAAGACAAAATGAACCTAATACAAATAAATGAATGCTTAATAACTCCCCTGCACATGCTCCTAAAAATCCAAACCTTCACCTGTAAATAAAACGTCCCGACCTGAAGACATCTTAATGTTATTATTTTGTTATACACACAGTGCCGCCAAGTGGAATCAAAAATTTGTTTTTATTTTAATTTTCACGTACTGCACGGTGCCCTTTTGACGAATCCGACTGAAAATTAGTCAGAAAAGACTCAAGACAATGATCTTACTCTCTGCCGAATTTTGTGACGTTTTGGCAAAAGGCGTGGCTATTAAGGTGCTGAAAAGTCCGATTGTACTCTGTGGCAACAAAAGCTCCGGCAACATGACTCAGATCATCCTATCTTCTCGAAGTTGTACACATTTGAGGATACTTCAGCCCTGAAGACATCTACCAACTTATTTTATATCGTAGTAGTAGCGCCACCAACTGGTAAAAGCTAATACAAGTTATTTTCTTGGATGTTTTTCTCCGTGCAACTCAACAAGGTCGCCCTCATATATGCTCGGATGACTGTTTCGGCCATGAGGATGTCACAATACGAAATTCGTGATTTTTCGTGAAAAGTTGTGGGAGTGGCATTGCACTGTTCGGCAATAAAACAAAGCTGATTATGAGGTTCTAAATATGAACGACAACTCGTAAAACTTTACACACACATCAGGCCGAGCAAATTTATCAATATTTTATACGTTAGTTGTGCAGCTTTTTTGAAATGGCTCGCCATGGCCCTCGAGAAATGTTAAAAAAAAGCAGCTCTGGTTGAGTGTTTCACCTCGCTTTTTGTAAATTTTATGGAGTACAGTGAACCCTCGGTTATCGCGGTTAATGGGGACCGAGACCACCCGCGAAAACTGAAAATCCGCGAAGTAGCGGCGCACCTTCAAAAATGCTTAAAAAAAATATACAATATATATAATAAATATATATATATATATATATATATATATATATATATATACGGGGAGAGAGAGAGTGAAATTCATGTTATAACAAAAAAACCAAATTATTATTAAAACGTATTATTTTTTTATTCCCCAGCCATTCTTTTTGTATTTATTTAATTACTCCGACTTTTACCTGCTGGTATGCCGTCCGGTGTGCCCTGTGAAATGAAAGGTGGCATTCTTTATTTATTTATTCATTTATTCATTCATAACTGACAGCCTCGCGCTCCGCTCGTGCCCGGGCAGAAGAGGTGCTCCAATTTGGCTTAACTGTGACACACGCCCGTCCTCCTCCGTCCGGAGCTTCCATTCGGTTAAACTTAGGGGCCGCTTGGCACCGCCCGTGCCCGGGGAAGGTGCTCCTCTTCGGCTTACTGTGACGCGAGCATGCCCTCCTCCTCCGGAGCTTCCATTCGGTTAAACTTAGGGGCCGCTTGGAACCGCCCGTGCCCGGGGAAGGTGCTCCTCTTCGGCTTACTGTGACGCGAGCATGCCCTCCTCCTCCGGAGCTTCCATTCGGTTAAACTTAGGGGCCGCTTGGCACCGCCCGTGCCCGGGGAAGGTGCTCCTCTACGGCTTAACTGCCACGCACGCTGGCCGGAGCTCTGGTACGGTCCGAACCGCGCGAAACGTCGCCACCGATCGTGTCCGGGGGAACGTGCTCTTCTTCGTCCACTCTCCTCTTCGCCCACGCTCTTCTTCGGCGCACGCCGGCCGTCTAACCGCTCCAGCGCCCCGTCGTGCCGCTCGGCGAAACTACAATGCCCCCGAATATTTTTTAGACCCGCGAAGCACTGAACCTGCGAAAGGTGAACCGCGAAGTAGCGAGGGTTCACTGTATGTATAAGACCAAGACCTACAAAAAAGTCTCTTGGAGCAATGAGCTAGGTTTTACAGGAAGTCGGCCATTTTGAATTTACTTAAAAGGGGGCGGGTCACCACAATGGACTTTGTGTAGAAATTATTATTGGGGCCCGAGCAGCGACCGCGGCGAGGTCCCTATTGTTTTTGTAGAAAATATTATTACTTTTATTATTATTATTATTATTATTATTAGGGCCTGAGCAGCGACCGCTGCGAAGTCCCTATTGTTTTTGTAGAAATTATTATTATTATTTTTCCGATTGTTCGATCGCATTTTTGACCCCCGAAACATGCACAAAAACTCACCAAACCTGGCAGTCTCATCGGGCATGGCGAAAAATTTGATATTTTAACGTCTAATATGAACAGGAAGTGAGTTCTGAATTTTTGAAAGTCCGACTTTTGCCCTTTTTTGCATGTTTACAGGGGTCATTCTTTTGCACCCTGATCCTAAAGGCTTCATCTGATTGCCTTAAAATTCTGTCTGTAGCATCTGAAGACCTGGGACAAACACTGGGGCTAAAATTTTTTGTTTCCGAAATACTATATGACGGGGGCGGGGCATCAAAGTTTTCACTTAAGATTTCCTTCGCCGCAATGGACAAAATGCTTAATAACTCTCCTGCACATGCTGCTAAAAATCCAAAACTTCACATGTACATAAAGAGTCTGTACCTGAAGACATCTATATGTTTATATTCAGTTATACACCTTGCGCCAATCAATATCATTTTTTACATTTTGACGTACTGCACGGTGCCCTTTTAACGAATCTGATTGAAAATTGGCTAGAAAAGACTCAAGACATTGATCTTACTCTATCCCTATTTTTGTGACTTTCCTTCGAAGGGCGTGGCTATTACGGTGCCGCAGAGTCTGATTATTCTCCGTGGCAACAAAAGTTCCTGCAAAATGATTCAGATGATCCATCTTCTCGAAATTTTTCACATTTGAGGATATTCAGGCCCTGAAGACGGCTGCCAACTTATTTTTGATCGCAGTGGTAGCGCCACCAACTGGTTAAAACAAATATAAATTATTTTCGTTGATGTTTTTCTCCGGGCATGTTAACAAAATCTACCTTATATTTGCTCGGATGAGTGTTTAGGCCTTGAGCATGTCACAATACGAAAGTCTTTCGCCTTCTTCAGAGTGTCACATGATGGTGTCTTGTGACCCGCCTTTATCAGCTGATGTTCCATGAGGGCGTGACTTACCTGTCACAAGAATGAAGGCAAGTCACGCCCCCCGCTGTCCGTTCACTCCGCCAAGATGCTGGTCCAGGTGGTAGAGAGGATGAAGGCTCCCTTGTCTCTGTTCATGGTTTTTATGCCTCGCTTGCAGATCTCAATGGCCTCTCTGATCCAGCGCTGTTGTTTGTTCTCTTCTGTGTGGATGACCCTGCCCTTCTCCCGGTCCATGATGTGGTTTTCCCTTTTGCAGTGGTCAGTGATTGCTGATTTGTAATGTTCATGTTGTGCTTGTTCTTTTACTGCTCTGATTTTTTTCATTTTTTTGACAGGTAAGTCACACCCTCATGGAACATCAGCTCAAGACACCATCATGCGACACTCTGAAGTAGGCGAAAGACTCGCCGAAACATGTCAGGTAAAAAATTAACCTAAAACATAATTGTCTGCTTTTAATGAATCAGTCAAATATCAATAATAAGAAGACAAAATGAACCTAATACAAATAAATGAATGCTTAATAACTCCCCTGCACATGCTCCTAAAAATCCAAACCTTCACCTGTAAATAAAACGTCCCGACCTGAAGACATCTTAATGTTATTATTTTGTTATACACACAGTGCCGCCAAGTGGAATCAAAAATTTGTTTTTATTTTAATTGTCACGTACTGCACGATGCCCTTTCGACGAATCCGACTGAAAATTAGTCAGAAAAGACTCAAGACAATGATCTTACTCTCTGCCGAATTTTGTGACGTTTTGGCAAAAGGCGTGGCTATTACGGTGCTGAAAAGTCCGATTGTACTCTGTGGCAACAAAAGCTCCAGCAACATGACTCAGATGATCCTATCTTCTCGAAGTTGCACACATTTGAGGATACTTCAGCCCTGAAGACATCTACCAACTTATTTTTCATCGTAGTAGTAGCGCCCCCAACTGGTAAAAGCTAATACAAGTTATTTTCTTGGATGTTTTTCTCCGTGCAACTCAACAAGGTCGCCCTCATATATGCTCGGATGACTGTTTCGGCCATGAGGATGTCACAATACGAAATTCGTCCTTTTTCATGAAAAGTTGTGGGAGTGGCATTGCACTGTTCGGCAATAAAACAAAGCTGATTATGAGGTTCTAAATATGAACGACAACTCGTGAAACTTTACACACACATCAGGCCGAGCAAATTTATCAATATTTTATACGTTAGTTGTGCAGCTTTTTTGAAATGGCTCGCCATGGCCCTCGAGAAATGTTCAAAAAAGCAGCCCTGGTTGAGTGTTTCACCTCGCTTTTTGTAAATTTTATGGAGTACAGTGAACCCTCGGTTATCGCGGTTAATGGGGACCGAGACCACCCGCGAAAACTGAAAATCCGCGAAGTAGCGGCGCACCTTCAAAAATGCTTAAAAAAAATATATAATAAATATATAATATATATATATATATATATATATATATATATATATATATATATATATATATACGGGGAGAGAGAGAGAGAGAGAGTGAAATTCATGTTATAACAAAAAAAACAAATTATTATTAAAACTTATTATTTTTTTATTCCCCAACCATTCTTTTTGTATTTATTTAATTACTCCGACTTTTACCTGCTGGTACGCCGTCCGGTGTGCCCTGTGAAATGAAAGGTGGCATTCTTTATTTATTTATTCATTTATTCATTCATAACTGACAGCCTCGCGCTCCGCTTGTGCCCGGCAGAAGAGGTGCTCCAATTCGGCTTAACTGTGACACACGCCCGCCCTCCTCCCCCGGAGCTTCCATTCGGTTAAACTTAGGGGCCGCTTGGCACCGCCCGTGCCCGGGGAAGGTGCTCCTCTTCGGCTTACTGTGACGCGAGCATGCCCTCCTCCTCCGGAGCTTCCATTCGGTTAAACTTAGGGGCCGCTTGGAACCGCCCGTGCCCGGGGAAGGTGCTCCTCTTCGGCTTACTGTGACGCGAGCATGCCCTCCTCCTCCGGAGCTTCCATTCGGTTAAACTCAGGGGCCGCTTGGAACCGCCCGTGCCCGGGGAAGGTGCTCCTCTACGGCTTAACTGCCACGCACGCCGGCCGGAGCTCTGGTACGGTCCGAACCGCGCGAAACGTCGCCACCGATCGTGTCCGGGGGAACGTGCTCTTCTTCGTCCACTCTCCTCTTCGCCCACGCTCTTCTTCGGCGCACGCCGGCCGTCTAACCGCTCCAGCGCCCCGTCGTGCCGCTCGGCGAAACTACAATGCCCCCGAATATTTTTTAGACCCGCGAAGCACTGAACCCGCGAAAGGTGAACCTCGAAGTAGCGAGGGTTCACTGTATGTATAAGACCAAGACCTACAAAAAAGTCTCTTGGAGCAATGAGCTAGGTTTTACAGGAAGTCGGCCATTTTGAATTTACTTAAAAGGGGGCGGGTCTCCACAATGGACTTTGTGTAGAAAATATTATTGGGGCCCGAGCAGCGACCGCGGCGAGGTCCCTATTGTTTTTGTAGAAAATATTATTACTTTTATTATTATTATTATTATTATTATTATTATTATTAGGGCCTGAGCAGCGACCGCTGCGAAGTCCCTATTGTTTTTGTAGAAATTATTATTATTATTATTTTTCCGATTGTTCGATCGCATTTTTGACCCCCGAAACATGCACAAAAACTCACCAAACTTGGCAGTCTCATCGGGCATGGCGAAAAATTTGATATTTTTTAACGTCTAATATGAACAGGAAGTGAGTTATGAATTTTTGAAAGTCCGACTTTTGCCCTTTTTTGCATGTTTACAGGGGTCATTCTTTTGCACCCTGATCCTAAAGGCTTCATCTGATTGCCTTAAAGTTCTGTCTGGAGCATCTTAAGACCTGGGACAAACACTGGGGCTAAAATTTTTTGTTTCCGAAATACTATATGACGGGGGCGGGGCTTCAAAGTTTTCACTTAAGATTTCCTTCGCCGCAATGGACAAAATGCTTAATAACTCTCCTGCCCGTGCTGCTAAAAATCCAAAACTTCACATGTACATAAAGAGTCGGTACCTGAAGACATCTATATGTTTATATTCAGTTATACACCTTGCGCCAATCAATATAAATGTTTACATTTTGACGTACTGCACGGTGCCCTTTTAACGAATCCGACTGAAAATTGGCTAGAAAAGACTCAAGACATTGATCTTACTCTATCCCTATTTTTATGACTTTCCTTCAAAGGGCGTGGCTATTACGGTGCCGCAGAGTCTGATTATTCTCCGTGGCAACAAAAGTTCCTGCAAAATGATTCAGATGATCCATCTTCTGGAAATCTTTCACATTTGAGGATATTCAGGCCCTGAAGACGGCTGCCAACTTATTTTTGATCGCAGTGGTAGCGCCACCAACTGGTTAAAACAAATACAAATTATTTTCGTTGATGTTTTTCTCCGGGCAGGTTAACAAAATCTACCTTATATTTGCTCGGATGAGTGTTTAGGCCTTGAGCATGTCACAATACGAAAGTCTTTCGCCTTCTTCAGAGTGTCACATGATGGTGTCTTGTGACCCGTCTTTATCAGCTGATGTTCCATGAGGGCGTGACTTACCTGTCACAAGAATGAAGGCAAGTCACGCCCCCCGCTGTCCGTTCACTCCGCCAAGATGCTGGTCCAGGTGGTAGAGAGGATGAAGGCTCCCTTGTCTCTGTTCATGGTTTTTATGCCTCGCTTGCAGATCTCAATGGCCTCTCTGATCCAGCGCTGTTGTTTGTTCTCTTCTGTGCGGATGACCCTGCCCTTCTCCCGGTCCATGATGTGGTTTTCCCTTTTGCAGTGGTCAGTGATTGCTGATTTGTAATGTTCATGTTGTGCTTGTTCTTTTACTGCTCTGATTTTTTCATTTTTTTGACAGGTAAGTCACACCCTCATGGAACATCAGCTCAAGACACCATCATGCGACACTCTGAAGAAGGCGAAAGACTCGCCGAAACATGTCAGGTAAAAAATTAACCTAAAACATAATTGTCTGCTTTTAATGAATCAGTCAAATATCAATAATAAGAAGACAAAATGAACCTAATACAAATAAATGAATGCTTAATAACTCCCCTGCACATGCTCCTAAAAATCCAAACCTTCACCTGTAAATAAAACGTCCCGGCCTGAAGACATCTTAATGTTATTATTTTGTTATACACACAGTGCCGCCAAGTGGAATCAAAAATTTGTTTTTATTTTAATTTTCACGTACTGCATGGTGCCCTTTTGACGAATCCGACTGAAAATTAGTCAGAAAAGACTTAAGACAATGATCTTACTCTCTGCCGAATTTTGTGACGTTTTGGCAAAAGGCGTGGCTATTAAGGTGCTGAAAAGTCCGATTGTACTCTGTGGCAACAAAAGCTCCGGCAACATGACTCAGATGATCCTATCTTCTCGAAGTTGTACACATTTGAGGATACTTCAGCCCTGAAGACATCTACCAACTTATTTTACATCGTAGTAGTAGCGCCACCAACTGGTAAAAGCTAATACAAGTTATTTTCTTGGATGTTTTTCTCCGTGCAACTCAACAAGGTCGCCCTCATATATGCTCGGATGACTGTTTCGGCCATGAGGATGTCACAATACGAAATTCGTGATTTTTCGTGAAAAGTTGTGGGAGTGGCATTGCACTGTTCAGCAATAAAACAAAGCTGATTATGAGGTTCTAAATATGAACGACAACTCGTAAAACTTTACACACACATCAGGCCGAGCAAATTTATCAATATTTTATACGTTAGTTGTGCAGCTTTTTTGAAATGGCTCGCCATGGCCCTCGAGAAATGTTAAAAAAAAGCAGCTCTGGTTGAGTGTTTCACCTCGCTTTTTGTAAATTTTATGGAGTACAGTGAACCCTCGGTTATCGCGGTTAATGGGGACCGAGACCACCCGCGAAAACTGAAAATCCGCGAAGTAGCGGCGCACCTTCAAAAATGCTTAAAAAAAATATACAATATATATAATAAATATATAATATATATATATATATATATATATATATATATATATATATATATATATATATACGGGGAGAGAGAGAGTGAAATTCATGTTATAACAAAAAAAACAAATTATTATTAAAACGTATTATTTTTTTATTCCCCAGCCATTCTTTTTGTATTTATTTAATTACTCCGACTTTTACCTGCTGGTACGCCGTCCGGTGTGCCCTGTGAAATGAAAGGTGGCATTCTTTATTTATTTATTCATTTATTCATTCATAACTGACAGCCTCGCGCTCCGCTCGTGCCCGGGCAGAAGAGGTGCTCCAATTTGGCTTAACTGTGACACACGCCCGTCCTCCTCCCCCGGAGCTTCCATTCGGTTAAACTTAGGGGCCGCTTGGCACCGCCCGTGCCCGGGGAAGGTGCTCCTCTTCGGCTTACTGTGACGCGAGCATGCCCTCCTCCTCCGGAGCTTCCATTCGGTTAAACTTAGGGGCCGCTTGGAACCGCCCGTGCCCGGGGAAGGTGCTCCTCTTCGGCTTACTGTGACGCGAGCATGCCCTCCTCCTCCGGAGCTTCCATTCGGTTAAACTTAGGGGCCGCTTGGCACTGCCCGTGCCCGGGGAAGGTGCTCCTCTACGGCTTAACTGCCACGCACGCTGGCCGGAGCTCTGGTACGGTCCGAACCGCGCGAAACGTCGCCACCGATCGTGTCCGGGGGAACGTGCTCTTCTTCGTCCACTCTCCTCTTCGCCCACGCTCTTCTTCGGCGCACGCCGGCCGTCTAACCGCTCCAGCGCCCCGTCGTGCCGCTCGGCGAAACTACAATGCCCCCGAATATTTTTTAGACCCGCGAAGCACTGAACCCGCGAAAGGTGAACCGCGAAGTAGCGAGGGTTCACTGTATGTATAAGACCAAGACCTACAAAAAAGTCTCTTGGAGCAATGAGCTAGGTTTTACAGGAAGTCGGCCATTTTGAATTTACTGAAAAGGGGGCGGGTCACCACAATGGACTTTGTGTAGAAATTATTATTGGGGCCCGAGCAGCGACCGCGGCGAGGTCCCTATTGTTTTTGTAGAAGATATTATTACTTTTATTATTATTATTATTATTATTATTAGGGTCTGAGCAGCGACCGCTGCGAAGTCCCTATTGTTTTTGTAGAAATTATTATTATTATTATTTTTCCGATTGTTCGATCGCATTTTTGACCCCCGAAACATGCACAAAAACTCACCAAACTTGGCAGTCTCATCGGGCATGGCGAAAAATTTGATATTTTAACGTCTAATATGAACAGGAAGTGAGTTATGAATTTTTGAAAGTCCGACTTTTGCCCTTTTTTGCATGTTTACAGGGGTCATTCTTTTGCACCCTGATCCTAAAGGCTTCATCTGATTGCCTTAAAATTCTGTCTGTAGCATCTGAAGACCTGGCACAAACACTGGGGCTAAAATTTTTTGTTTCCGAAATACTATATGACGGGGGCGGGGCATCAAAGTTTTCACTTAAGATTTCCTTCGCCGCAATGGACAAAATGCTTAATAACTCTCCTGCACATGCTGCTAAAAATCCAAAACTTCACATGTACATAAAGAGTCTGTACCTGAAGACATCTATATATTTATATTCATTTATACACCTTGCGCCAATCAATATCATTTTTTACATTTTGACGTACTGCACGGTGCCCTTTTAACGAATCTGATTGAAAATTGGCTAGAAAAGACTCAAGACATTGATCTTACTCTATCCCTATTTTTGTGACTTTCCTTCGAAGGGCGTGGCTATTACGGTGCCGCAGAGTCTGATTATTCTCCGTGGCAACAAAAGTTCCTGCAAAATGATTCAGATGATCCATCTTCTCGAAATTTTTCACATTTGAGGATATTCAGGCCCTGAAGACGGCTGCCAACTTATTTTTGATCGCAGTGGTAGCGCCACCAACTGGTTAAAACAAATACAAATTATTTTCGTTGATTTTTTTCTCCGGGCAGGTTAACAAAATCTACCTTACATTTGCTCGGATGAGTGTTTAGGCCTTGAGGATGTCACAATACGAAAGTCTTTCGCCTTCTTCAGAGTGTCACATGATGGTGTCTTGTGGCCCGTCTTTATCAGCTGATGTTCCATGAGGGCGTGACTTACCTGTCACAAGAATGAAGGCAAGTCACGCCCCCCGCTGTCCGTTCACTCCGCCAAAATGCTGCTCCAGGTGGTAGAGAGGATGAAGGCTCCCTTGTCTCTGTTCATGGTTTTTATGCCTCGCTTGCAGATCTCAATGGCCTCTCTGATCCAGCGCTGTTGTTTGTTCTCTTCGGTGCGGATGACCCTGCCCTTCTCCCGGTCCATGATGTGGTTTTCCCTTTTGCAGTGGTCAGTGATTGCTGATTTGTAATGTTCATGTTGTGCTTGTTCTTTGACTGCTCTGATTTTTCATTTTTTTGACAGGTAAGTCACACCCTCATGGAACATCAGCTGATAAAGACGGGTCTCAAGACACCATCATGCGACACTCTGAAGAAGGCGAAAGACTCGCCGAAACATGTCAGGTAAAAAATTAACCTAAAACATAATTGTCTGCTTTTAATGAATCAGTCAAATATCAATAATAAGAAGACAAAATGAACCTAATACAAATAAATGAATGCTTAATAACTCCCCTGCACATGCTCCTAAAAATCCAAACCTTCACCTGTAAATAAAACGTCCCGACCTGAAGACATCTTAATGTTATTATTTTGTTATACACACAGTGCCGCCAAGTGGAATCAAAAATTTGTTTTTATTTTAATTTTCACGTACTGCACGGTGCCCTTTTGACGAATCCGACTGAAAATTAGTCAGAAAAGACTCAAGACAATGATCTTACTCTCTGCCGAATTTTGTGACGTTTTGGCAAAAGGCGTGGCTATTAAGGTGCTGAAAAGTCCGATTGTACTCTGTGGCAACAAAAGCTCCGGCAACATGACTCAGATGATCCTATCTTCTCGAAGTTGTACACATTTGAGGATACTTCAGCCCTGAAGACATCTACCAACTTATTTTACATCGTAGTAGTAGCGCCACCAACTGGTAAAAGCTAATACAAGTTATTTTCTTGGATGTTTTTCTCCGTGCAACTCAACAAGGTCGCCCTCATATATGCTCGGATGACTGTTTCGGCCATGAGGATGTCACAATACGAAATTCGTGATTTTTCGTGAAAAGTTGTGGGAGTGGCATTGCACTGTTCGGCAATAAAACAAAGCTGATTATGAGGTTCTAAATATGAACGTCAACTCGTAAAACTTTACACACACATCAGGCCGAGCAAATTTATCAATATTTTATACGTTAGTTGTGCAGCTTTTTTGAAATGGCTCGCCATGGCCCTCGAGAAATGTTAAAAAAAAGCAGCTCTGGTTGAGTGTTTCACCTCGCTTTTTGTAAATTTTATGGAGTACAGTGAACCCTCGGTTATCGCCGTTAATGGGGACCGAGACCATCCGCGAAAACTGAAAATCCGCGAAGTAGCGGCGCACCTTCAAAAATGCTTAAAAAAAATATACAATATATATAATAAATATATATATATATATATATATATATATATATATACGGGGAGAGAGAGAGTGAAATTCATGTTATAACAAAAAAACCAAATTATTATTAAAACGTATTATTTTTTTATTCCCCAGCCATTCTTTTTGTATTTATTTAATTACTCCGACTTTTACCTGCTGGTACGCCGTCCGGTGTGCCCTGTGAAATGAAAGGTGGCATTCTTTATTTATTTATTCATTTATTCATTCATAACTGACAGCCTCGCGCTCCGCTCGTGCCCGGGCAGAAGAGGTGCTCCAATTTGGCTTAACTGTGACACACGCCCGTCCTCCTCCGTCCGGAGCTTCCATTCGGTTAAACTTAGGGGCCGCTTGGCACCGCCCGTGCCCGGGGTAGGTGCTCCTCTTCGGCTTACTGTGACGCGAGCATGCCCTCCTCCTCCGGAGCTTCCATTCGGTTAAACTTAGGGGCCGCTTGGAACCGCCCGTGCCCGGGGAAGGTGCTCCTCTTCGGCTTACTGTGACGCGAGCATGCCCTCCTCCTCCGGAGCTTCCATTCGGTTAAACTTAGGGGCCGCTTGGCACCGCCCGTGCCCGGGGAAGGTGCTCCTCTACGGCTTAACTGCCACGCACGCTGGCCGGAGCTCTGGTACGGTCCGAACCGCGCGAAACGTCGCCACCGATCGTGTCCGGGGGAACGTGCTCTTCTTCGTCCACTCTCCTCTTCGCCCACGCTCTTCTTCGGCGCACGCCGGCCGTCTAACCGCTCCAGCGCCCCGTCGTGCCGCTCGGCGAAACTACAATGCCCCCGAATATTTTTTAGACCCGCGAAGCACTGAACCTGCGAAAGGTGAACCGCGAAGTAGCGAGGGTTCACTGTATGTATAAGACCAAGACCTACAAAAAAGTCTCTTGGAGCAATGAGCTAGGTTTTACAGGAAGTCGGCCATTTTGAATTTACTTAAAAGGGGGCGGGTCACCACAATGGACTTTGTGTAGAAATTATTATTGGGGCCCGAGCAGCGACCGCGGCGAGGTCCCTATTGTTTTTGTAGAAAATATTATTACTTTTATTATTATTATTATTATTATTATTAGGGCCTGAGCAGCGACCGCTGCGAAGTCCCTATTGTTTTTGTAGAAATTATTATTATTATTTTTCCGATTGTTCGATCGCATTTTTGACCCCCGAAACATGCACAAAAACTCACCAAACCTGGCAGTCTCATCGGGCATGGCGAAAAATTTGATATTTTAACGTCTAATATGAACAGGAAGTGAGTTATGAATTTTTGAAAGTCCGACTTTTGCCCTTTTTTGCATGTTTACAGGGGTCATTCTTTTGCACCCTGATCCTAAAGGCTTCATCTGATTGCCTTAAAATTCTGTCTGTAGCATCTGAAGACCTGGCACAAACACTGGGGCTAAAAATTTTTGTTTCCGAAATACTATATGACGGGGGCGGGGCATCAAAGTTTTCACTTAAGATTTCCTTCGCCGCAATGGACAAAATGCTTAATAACTCTCCTGCACATGCTGCTAAAAATCCAAAACTTCACATGTACATAAAGAGTCTGTACCTGAAGACATCTATATGTTTATATTCAGTTATACACCTTGCGCCAATCAATATCATTTTTTACATTTTGACGTACTGCACGGTGCCCTTTTAACGAATCTGATTGAAAATTGGCTAGAAAAGACTCAAGACATTGATCTTACTCTATCCCTATTTTTGTGACTTTCCTTCGAAGGGCGTGGCTATTACGGTGCCGCAGAGTCTGATTATTCTCCGTGGCAACAAAAGTTCCTGCAAAATGATTCAGATGATCCATCTTCTCGAAATTTTTCACATTTGAGGATATTCAGGCCCTGAAGACGGCTGCCAACTTATTTTTGATCGCAGTGGTAGCGCCACCAACTGGTTAAAACAAATATAAATTATTTTCGTTGATGTTTTTCTCCGGGCATGTTAACAAAATCTACCTTATATTTGCTCGGATGAGTGTTTAGGCCTTGAGCATGTCACAATACGAAAGTCTTTCGCCTTCTTCAGAGTGTCACATGATGGTGTCTTGTGACCCGCCTTTATCAGCTGATGTTCCATGAGGGCGTGACTTACCTGTCACAAGAATGAAGGCAAGTCACGCCCCCCGCTGTCCGTTCACTCCGCCAAGATGCTGGTCCAGGTGGTAGAGAGGATGAAGGCTCCCTTGTCTCTGTTCATGGTTTTTATGCCTCGCTTGCAGATCTCAATGGCCTCTCTGATCCAGCGCTGTTGTTTGTTCTCTTCTGTGCGGATGACCCTGCCCTTCTCCCGGTCCATGATGTGGTTTTCCCTTTTGCAGTGGTCAGTGATTGCTGATTTGTAATGTTCATGTTGTGCTTGTTCTTTTACTGCTCTGATTTTTTTCATTTTTTTGACAGGTAAGTCACACCCTCATGGAACATCAGCTCAAGACACCATCATGCGACACTCTGAAGTAGGCGAAAGACTCGCCGAAACATGTCAGGTAAAAAATTAACCTAAAACATAATTGTCTGCTTTTAATGAATCAGTCAAATATCAATAATAAGAAGACAAAATGAACCTAATACAAATAAATGAATGCTTAATAACTCCCCTGCACATGCTCCTAAAAATCCAAACCTTCACCTGTAAATAAAACGTCCCGACCTGAAGACATCTTAATGTTATTATTTTGTTATACACACAGTGCCGCCAAGTGGAATCAAAAATTTGTTTTTATTTTAATTGTCACGTACTGCACGGTGCCCTTTCGACGAATCCGACTGAAAATTAGTCAGAAAAGACTCAAGACAATGATCTTACTCTCTGCCGAATTTTGTGACGTTTTGGCAAAAGGCGTGGCTATTACGGTGCTGAAAAGTCCGATTGTACTCTGTGGCAACAAAAGCTCCAGCAACATGACTCAGATGATCCTATCTTCTCGAAGTTGCACACATTTGAGGATACTTCAGCCCTGAAGACATCTACCAACTTATTTTTCATCGTAGTAGTAGCGCCCCCAACTGGTAAAAGCTAATACAAGTTATTTTCTTGGATGTTTTTCTCCGTGCAACTCAACAAGGTCGCCCTCATATATGCTCGGATGACTGTTTCGGCCATGAGGATGTCACAATACGAAATTCGTCCTTTTTCATGAAAAGTTGTGGGAGTGGCATTGCACTGTTCGGCAATAAAACAAAGCTGATTATGAGGTTCTAAATATGAACGACAACTCGTGAAACTTTACACACACATCAGGCCGAGCAAATTTATCAATATTTTATACGTTAGTTGTGCAGCTTTTTTGAAATGGCTCGCCATGGCCCTCGAGAAATGTTCAAAAAAGCAGCCCTGGTTGAGTGTTTCACCTCGCTTTTTGTAAATTTTATGGAGTACAGTGAACCCTCGGTTATCGCGGTTAATGGGGACCGAGACCACCCGCGAAAACTGAAAATCCGCAAAGTAGCGGCGCACCTTCAAAAATGCTTAAAAAAAATATATAATAAATATATAATATATATATATATATATATATATATATATATATATATATATATATATATATATATACGGGGGGAGAGAGAGAGAGAGAGAGTGAAATTCATGTTATAACAAAAAAAACAAATTATTATTAAAACTTATTATTTTTTTATTCCCCAACCATTCTTTTTGTATTTATTTAATTACTCCGACTTTTACCTGCTGGTACGCCGTCCGGTGTGCCCTGTGAAATGAAAGGTGGCATTCTTTATTTATTTATTCATTTATTCATTCATAACTGACAGCCTCGCGCTCCGCTTGTGCCCGGCAGAAGAGGTGCTCCAATTCGGCTTAACTGTGACACACGCCCGCCCTCCTCCCCCGGAGCTTCCATTCGGTTAAACTTAGGGGCCGCTTGGCACCGCCCGTGCCCGGGGAAGGTGCTCCTCTTCGGCTTACTGTGACGCGAGCATGCCCTCCTCCTCCGGAGCTTCCATTCGGTTAAACTTAGGGGCCGCTTGGAACCGCCCGTGCCCGGGGAAGGTGCTCCTCTTCGGCTTACTGTGACGCGAGCATGCCCTCCTCCTCCGGAGCTTCCATTCGGTTAAACTCAGGGGCCGCTTGGAACCGCCCGTGCCCGGGGAAGGTGCTCCTCTACGGCTTAACTGCCACGCACGCCGGCCGGAGCTCTGGTACGGTCCGAACCGCGCGAAACGTCGCCACCGATCGTGTCCGGGGGAACGTGCTCTTCTTCGTCCACTCTCCTCTTCGCCCACGCTCTTCTTCGGCGCACGCCGGCCGTCTAACCGCTCCAGCGCCCCGTCGTGCCGCTCGGCGAAACTACAATGCCCCCGAATATTTTTTAGACCCGCGAAGCACTGAACCCGCGAAAGGTGAACCTCGAAGTAGCGAGGGTTCACTGTATGTATAAGACCAAGACCTACAAAAAAGTCTCTTGGAGCAATGAGCTAGGTTTTACAGGAAGTCGGCCATTTTGAATTTACTTAAAAGGGGGCGGGTCTCCACAATGGACTTTGTGTAGAAATTATTATTGGGGCCCGAGCAGCGACCGCGGCGAGGTCCCTATTGTTTTTGTAGAAAATATTATTACTTTTATTATTATTATTATTATTATTATTATTATTATTAGGGCCTGAGCAGCGACCGCTGCGAAGTCCCTATTGTTTTTGTAGAAATTATTATTATTATTATTTTTCCGATTGTTCGATCGCATTTTTGACCCCCGAAACATGCACAAAAACTCACCAAACTTGGCAGTCTCATCGGGCATGGCGAAAAATTTGATATTTTTTAACGTCTAATATGAACAGGAAGTGAGTTATGAATTTTTGAAAGTCCGACTTTTGCCCTTTTTTGCATGTTTACAGGGGTCATTCTTTTGCACCCTGATCCTAAAGGCTTCATCTGATTGCCTTAAAGTTCTGTCTGGAGCATCTTAAGACCTGGGACAAACACTGGGGCTAAAATTTTTTGTTTCCGAAATACTATATGACGGGGGCGGGGCTTCAAAGTTTTCACTTAAGATTTCCTTCGCCGCAATGGACAAAATGCTTAATAACTCTCCTGCCCGTGCTGCTAAAAATCCAAAACTTCACATGTACATAAAGAGTCGGTACCTGAAGACATCTATATGTTTATATTCAGTTATACACCTTGCGCCAATCAATATAAATGTTTACATTTTGACGTACTGCACGGTGCCCTTTTAACGAATCCGACTGAAAATTGGCTAGAAAAGACTCAAGACATTGATCTTACTCTATCCCTATTTTTATGACTTTCCTTCAAAGGGCGTGGCTATTACGGTGCCGCAGAGTCTGATTATTCTCCGTGGCAACAAAAGTTCCTGCAAAATGATTCAGATGATCCATCTTCTGGAAATCTTTCACATTTGAGGATATTCAGGCCCTGAAGACGGCTGCCAACTTATTTTTGATCGCAGTGGTAGCGCCACCAACTGGTTAAAACAAATACAAATTATTTTCGTTGATGTTTTTCTCCGGGCAGGTTAACAAAATCTACCTTATATTTGCTCGGATGAGTGTTTAGGCCTTGAGCATGTCACAATACGAAAGTCTTTCGCCTTCTTCAGAGTGTCACATGATGGTGTCTTGTGACCCGTCTTTATCAGCTGATGTTCCATGAGGGCGTGACTTACCTGTCACAAGAATGAAGGCAAGTCACGCCCCCCGCTGTCCGTTCACTCCGCCAAGATGCTGGTCCAGGTGGTAGAGAGGATGAAGGCTCCCTTGTCTCTGTTCATGGTTTTTATGCCTCGCTTGCAGATCTCAATGGCCTCTCTGATCCAGCGCTGTTGTTTGTTCTCTTCTGTGCGGATGACCCTGCCCTTCTCCCGGTCCATGATGTGGTTTTCCCTTTTGCAGTGGTCAGTGATTGCTGATTTGTAATGTTCATGTTGTGCTTGTTCTTTTACTGCTCTGATTTTTTCATTTTTTTGACAGGTAAGTCACACCCTCATGGAACATCAGCTCAAGACACCATCATGCGACACTCTGAAGAAGGCGAAAGACTCGCCGAAACATGTCAGGTAAAAAATTAACCTAAAACATAATTGTCTGCTTTTAATGAATCAGTCAAATATCAATAATAAGAAGACAAAATGAACCTAATACAAATAAATGAATGCTTAATAACTCCCCTGCACATGCTCCTAAAAATCCAAACCTTCACCTGTAAATAAAACGTCCCGACCTGAAGACATCTTAATGTTATTATTTTGTTATACACACAGTGCCGCCAAGTGGAATCAAAAATTTGTTTTTATTTTAATTTTCACGTACTGCATGGTGCCCTTTTGACGAATCCGACTGAAAATTAGTCAGAAAAGACTTAAGACAATGATCTTACTCTCTGCCGAATTTTGTGACGTTTTGGCAAAAGGCGTGGCTATTAAGGTGCTGAAAAGTCCGATTGTACTCTGTGGCAACAAAAGCTCCGGCAACATGACTCAGATGATCCTATCTTCTCGAAGTTGTACACATTTGAGGATACTTCAGCCCTGAAGACATCTACCAACTTATTTTACATCGTAGTAGTAGCGCCACCAACTGGTAAAAGCTAATACAAGTTATTTTCTTGGATGTTTTTCTCCGTGCAACTCAACAAGGTCGCCCTCATATATGCTCGGATGACTGTTTCGGCCATGAGGATGTCACAATACGAAATTCGTGATTTTTCGTGAAAAGTTGTGGGAGTGGCATTGCACTGTTCATAAAACAAAGCTGATTATGAGGTTCTAAATATGAACGACAACTCGTAAAACTTTACACACACATCAGGCCGAGCAAATTTATCAATATTTTATACGTTAGTTGTGCAGCTTTTTTGAAATGGCTCGCCATGGCCCTCGAGAAATGTTAAAAAAAAGCAGCTCTGGTTGAGTGTTTCACCTCGCTTTTTGTAAATTTTATGGAGTACAGTGAACCCTCGGTTATCGCGGTTAATGGGGACCGAGACCACCCGCGAAAACTGAAAATCCGCGAAGTAGCGGCGCACCTTCAAAAATGCTTAAAAAAAAAATACAATATATATAATAAATATATAAATATATATATATATATATATATATATATATATATATATACGGGGAGAGAGAGAGTGAAATTCATGTTATAACAAAAAAAACAAATTATTATTAAAACGTATTATTTTTTTATTCCCCAGCCATTCTTTTTGTATTTATTTAATTACTCCGACTTTTACCTGCTGGTACGCCGTCCGGTGTGCCCTGTGAAATGAAAGGTGGCATTCTTTATTTATTTATTCATTTATTCATTCATAACTGACAGCCTCGCGCTCCGCTCGTGCCCGGGCAGAAGAGGTGCTCCAATTTGGCTTAACTGTGACACACGCCCGTCCTCCTCCCCCGGAGCTTCCATTCGGTTAAACTTAGGGGCCGCTTGGCACCGCCCGTGCCCGGGGAAGGTGCTCCTCTTCGGCTTACTGTGACGCGAGCATGCCCTCCTCCTCCGGAGCTTCCATTCGGTTAAACTTAGGGGCCGCTTGGAACCGCCCGTGCCCGGGGAAGGTGCTCCTCTTCGGCTTACTGTGACGCGAGCATGCCCTCCTCCTCCGGAGCTTCCATTCGGTTAAACTTAGGGGCCGCTTGGCACTGCCCGTGCCCGGGGAAGGTGCTCCTCTACGGCTTAACTGCCACGCACGCTGGCCGGAGCTCTGGTACGGTCCGAACCGCGCGAAACGTCGCCACCGATCGTGTCCGGGGGAACGTGCTCTTCTTCGTCCACTCTCCTCTTCGCCCACGCTCTTCTTCGGCGCACGCCGGCCGTCTAACCGCTCCAGCGCCCCGTCGTGCCGCTCGGCGAAACTACAATGCCCCCGAATATTTTTTAGACCCGCGAAGCACTGAACCCGCGAAAGGTGAACCGCGAAGTAGCGAGGGTTCACTGTATGTATAAGACCAAGACCTACAAAAAAGTCTCTTGGAGCAATGAGCTAGGTTTTACAGGAAGTCGGCCATTTTGAATTTACTTAAAAGGGGGCGGGTCACCACAATGGACTTTGTGTAGAAATTATTATTGGGGCCCGAGCAGCGACCGTGGCGAGGTCCCTATTGTTTTTGTAGAAAATATTATTACTTTTATTATTATTATTATTATTATTATTAGGGCCTGAGCAGCGACCGCTGCGAAGTCCCTATTGTTTTTGTTGAAATTATTATTATTATTATTTTTCCGATTGTTCGATCGCATTTTTGACCCCTGAAACATGCACAAAAACTCACCAAACTTGGCAGTCTCATCGGGCATGGCGAAAAATTTGATATTTTAACGTCTAATATGAACAGGAAGTGAGTTATGAATTTTTGAAAGTCCGACTTTTGCCCTTTTTTGCATGTTTACAGGGGTCATTCTTTTGCACCCTGATCCTAAAGGCTTCATCTGATTGCCTTAAAATTCTGTCTGTAGCATCTGAAGACCTGGCACAAACACTGGGGCTAAAATTTTTTGTTTCCGAAATACTATATGACGGGGGCGGGGCATCAAAGTTTTCACTTAAGATTTCCTTCGCCGCAATGGACAAAATGCTTAATAACTCTCCTGCACATGCTGCTAAAAATCCAAAACTTCACATGTACATAAAGAGTCTGTACCTGAAGACATCTATATGTTTATATTCAGTTATACACCTTGCGCCAATCAATATCATTTTTTACATTTTGACGTACTGCACGGTGCCCTTTTAACGAATCTGATTGAAAATTGGCTAGAAAAGACTCAAGACATTGATCTTACTCTATCCCTATTTTTGTGACTTTCCTTCGAAGGGCGTGGCTATTACGGTGCCGCAGAGTCTGATTATTCTCCGTGGCAACAAAAGTTCCTGCAAAATGATTCAGATGATCCATCTTCTCGAAATTTTTCACATTTGAGGATATTCAGGCCCTGAAGACGGCTGCCAACTTATTTTTGATCGCAGTGGTAGCGCCACCAACTGGTTAAAACAAATACAAATCATTTTCATTGATTTTTTTCTCCGGGCAGGTTAACAAAATCTACCTTACATTTGCTCGGATGAGTGTTTAGGCCTTGAGGATGTCACAATACGAAAGTCTTTCGCCTTCTTCAGAGTGTCACATGATGGTGTCTTGTGGCCCGTCTTTATCAGCTGATGTTCCATGAGGGCGTGACTTGCCTGTCACAAGAATGAAGGCAAGTCACGCCCCCCGCTGTCCGTTCACTCCGCCAAAATGCTGCTCCAGGTGGTAGAGAGGATGAAGGCTCCCTTGTCTCTGTTCATGGTTTTTATGCCTCGCTTGCAGATCTCAATGGCCTCTCTGATCCAGCGCTGTTGTTTGTTCTCTTCGGTGCGGATGACCCTGCCCTCCTCCCGGTCCATGATGTGGTTTTCCCTTTTGCAGTGGTCAGTGATTGCTGATTTGTAATGTTCATGTTGTGCTTGTTCTTTTACTGCTCTGATTTTTCATTTTTTTGACAGGTAAGTCACACCCTCATGGAACATCAGCTGATAAAGACGGGTCTCAAGACACCATCATGCGACACTCTGAAGAAGGCGAAAGACTCGCCGAAACATGTCAGGTAAAAAATTAACCTAAAACATAATTGTCTGCTTTTAATGAATCAGTCAAATATCAATAATAAGAAGACAAAATGAACCTAATACAAATAAATGAATGCTTAATAACTCCCCTGCACATGCTCCTAAAAATCCAAACCTTCACCTGTAAATAAAACGTCCCGACCTGAAGACATCTTAATGTTATTATTTTGTTATACACACAGTGCCGCCAAGTGGAATCAAAAATTTGTTTTTATTTAAATTTTCACATACTGCACGGTGCCCTTTTGACGAATCCGACTGAAAATTAGTCAGAAAAGACTCAAGACAATGATCTTACTCTCTGCCGAATTTTGTGACGTTTTGGCAAAAGGCGTGGGTATTAAGGTGCTGAAAAGTCCGATTGTACTCTGTGGCAACAAAAGCTCCGGCAACATGACTCAGATGATCCTATCTTCTCGAAGTTGTACACATTTGAGGATACTTCAGCCCTGAAGACATCTACCAACTTATTTTACATCGTAGTAGTAGCGCCACCAACTGGTAAAAGCTAATACAAGTTATTTTCTTGGATGTTTTTCTCCGTGCAACTCAACAAGGTCGCCCTCATATATGCTCGGATGACTGTTTTGGCCATGAGGATGTCACAATACGAAATTCGTGATTTTTCGTGAAAAGTTGTGGGAGTGGCATTGCACTGTTCGGCAATAAAATAAAGCTGATTATGAGGTTCTAAATATGAACGACAACTCGTAAAACTTTACACACACATCAGGCCGAGCAAATTTATCAATATTTTATACGTTAGTTGTGCAGCTTTTTTGAAATGGCTCGCCATGGCCCTCGAGAAATGTTAAAAAAAAGCAGCTCTGGTTGAGTGTTTCACCTCGCTTTTTGTAAATTTTATGGAGTACAGTGAACCCTCGGTTATCGCGGTTAATGGGGACCGAGACCACCCGCGAAAACTGAAAATCCGCGAAGTAGCGGCGCACCTTCAAAAATGCTTAAAAAAAATATACAATATATATCATAAATATATATATATATATATATATATATATATATATATATATATATATATATATATATATATATATACGGGGAGAGAGAGAGTGAAATTCATGTTATAACAAAAAAACCAAATTATTATTAAAACGTATTATTTTTTTATTCCCCAGCCATTCTTTTTGTATTTATTTAATTACTCCGACTTTTACCTGCTGGTACGCCGTCCGGTGTGCCCTGTGAAATGAAAGGTGGCATTCTTTATTTATTTATTCATTTATTCATTCATAACTGACAGCCTCGCGCTCCGCTCGTGCCCGGGCAGAAGAGGTGCTCCAATTTGGCTTAACTGTGACACACGCCCGTCCTCCTCCGTCCGGAGCTTCCATTCGGTTAAACTTAGGGGCCGCTTGGCACCGCCCGTGCCCGGGGTAGGTGCTCCTCTTCGGCTTACTGTGACGCGAGCATGCCCTCCTCCTCCGGAGCTTCCATTCGGTTAAACTTAGGGGCCGCTTGGAACCGCCCGTGCCCGGGGAAGGTGCTCCTCTTCGGCTTACTGTGACGCGAGCATGCCCTCCTCCTCCGGAGCTTCCATTCGGTTAAACTTAGGGGCCGCTTGGCACCGCCCGTGCCCGGGGAAGGTGCTCCTCTACGGCTTAACTGCCACGCACGCTGGCCGGAGCTCTGGTACGGTCCGAACCGCGCGAAACGTCGCCACCGATCGTGTCCGGGGGAACGTGCTCTTCTTCGTCCACTCTCCTCTTCGCCCACGCTCTTCTTCGGCGCACGCCGGCCGTCTAACCGCTCCAGCGCCCCGTCGTGCCGCTCGGCGAAACTACAATGCCCCCGAATATTTTTTAGACCCGCGAAGCACTGAACCTGCGAAAGGTGAACCGCGAAGTAGCGAGGGTTCACTGTATGTATAAGACCAAGACCTACAAAAAAGTCTCTTGGAGCAATGAGCTAGGTTTTACAGGAAGTCGGCCATTTTGAATTTACTTAAAAGGGGGCGGGTCACCACAATGGACTTTGTGTAGAAATTATTATTGGGGCCCGAGCAGCGACCGCGGCGAGGTCCCTATTGTTTTTGGAGAAAATATTATTACTTTTATTATTATTATTATTATTATTATTAGGGCCTGAGCAGCGACCGCTGCGAAGTCCCTATTGTTTTTGTAGAAATTATTATTATTATTTTTCCGATTGTTCGATCGCATTTTTGACCCCCGAAACATGCACAAAAACTCACCAAACTTGGCAGTCTCATCGGGCATGGCGAAAAATTTGATATTTTAACGTCTAATATGAACAGGAAGTGAGTTATGAATTTTTGAAAGTCCGACTTTTGCCCTTTTTTGCATGTTTACAGGGGTCATTCTTTTGCACCCTGATCCTAAAGGCTTCATCTGATTGCCTTAAAATTCTGTCTGTAGCATCTGAAGACCTGGCACAAACACTGGGGCTAAAATTTTTTGTTTCCGAAATACTATATGACGGGGGCGGGGCATCAAAGTTTTCACTTAAGATTTCCTTCGCCGCAATGGACAAAATGCTTAATAACTCTCCTGCACATGCTGCTAAAAATCCAAAACTTCACATGTACATAAAGAGTCTGTACCTGAAGACATCTATATGTTTATATTCAGTTATACACCTTGCGCCAATCAATATCATTTTTTACATTTTGACGTACTGCACGGTGCCCTTTTAACGAATCTGATTGAAAATTGGCTAGAAAAGACTCAAGACATTGATCTTACTCTATCCCTATTTTTGTGACTTTCCTTCGAAGGGCGTGGCTATTACGGTGCCGCAGAGTCTGATTATTCTCCGTGGCAACAAAAGTTCCTGCAAAATGATTCAGATGATCCATCTTCTCGAAATTTTTCACATTTGAGGATATTCAGGCCCTGAAGACGGCTGCCAACTTATTTTTGATCGCAGTGGTAGCGCCACCAACTGGTTAAAACAAATACAAATTATTTTCGTTGATGTTTTTCTCCGGGCAGGTTAACAAAATCTACCTTATATTTGCTCGGATGAGTGTTTAGGCCTTGAGGATGTCACAATACGAAAGTCTTTCGCCTTCTTCAGAGTGTCACATGATGGTGTCTTGTGACCCGTCTTTATCAGCTGATGTTCCATGAGGGCGTGACTTACCTGTCACAAGAATGAAGGCAAGTCACGCCCCCCGCTGTCCGTTCACTCCGCCAAAATGCTGCTCCAGGTGGTAGAGAGGATGAAGGCTCCCTTGTCTCTGTTCATGGTTTTTATGCCTCGCTTGCAGATCTCAATGGCCTCTCTGATCCAGCGCTGTTGTTTGTTCTCTTCGGTGCGGATGACCCTGCCCTTCTCCCGGTCCATGATGTGGTTTTCCCTTTTGCAGTGGTCAGTGATTGCTGATTTGTAATGTTCATGTTGTGCTTGTTCTTTTACTGCTCTGATTTTTCATTTTTTTGACAGGTAAGTCACACCCTCATGGAACATCAGCTGATAAAGACGGGTCTCAAGACACCATCATGCGACACTCTGAAGAAGGCGAAAGACTCGCCGAAACATGTCAGGTAAAAAATTAACCTAAAACATAATTGTCTGCTTTTAATGAATCAGTCAAATATCAATAATAAGAAGACAAAATGAACCTAATACAAATAAATGAATGCTTAATAACTCCCCTGCACATGCTCCTAAAAATCCAAACCTTCACCTGTAAATAAAACGTCCCGACCTGAAGACATCTTAATGTTATTATTTTGTTATACACACAGTGCCGCCAAGTGGAATCAAAAATTTGTTTTTATTTTAATTTTCACGTACTGCACGGTGCCCTTTCGACGAATCCGACTGAAAATTAGTCAGAAAAGACTCAAGACAATGATCTTACTCTCTGCCGAATTTTGTGACGTTTTGGCAAAAGGCGTGGCTATTACGGTGCTGAAAAGTCCGATTGTACTCTGTGGCAACAAAAGCTCCAGCAACATGACTCAGGTGATCCTATCTTCTCGAAGTTGCACACATTTGAGGATACTTAAGCCCTGAAGACATCTACCAACTTATTTTTCATCGTAGTAGTAGCGCCACCAACTGGTAAAAGCTAATACAAGTTATTTTCTTGGATGTTTTTCTCCGTGCAACTCAACAAGGTCGCCCTCATATATGCTCGGATGACTGTTTCGGCCATGAGGATGTCACAATACGAAATTCGTCCTTTTTCATGAAAAGTTGTGGGAGTGGCATTGCACTGTTCGGCAATAAAACAAAGCTGATTATGAGGTTCTAAATATGAACGACAACTCGTGAAACTTTACACACACATCAGGCCGAGCAAATTTATCAATATTTTATACGTTAGTTGTGCAGCTTTTTTGAAATGGCTCGCCATGGCCCTCGAGAAATGTTCAAAAAAGCAGCCCTGGTTGAGTGTTTCACCTCGCTTTTTGTAAATTTTATGGAGTACAGTGAACCCTCGGTTATCGCGGTTAATGGGGACCGAGACCACCCGCAAAAACTGAAAATCCGCGAAGTAGCGGCGCACCTTCAAAAATGCTTAAAAAAAATATACAATATATATAATAAATATATAAATATATATATATATATATATATATATATACGGGGGGAGAGAGAGAGACAGAGAGTGAAATTCATGTTATAACAAAAAAAACAAATTATTATTAAAACTTATTATTTTTTTATTCCCCAACCATTCTTTTTGTATTTATTTAATTACTCCGACTTTTACCTGCTGGTACGCCGTCCGGTGTGCCCTGTGAAATGAAAGGTGGCATTCTTTATTTATTCATTCATTTATTCATTCATAACTGACAGCCTCGCGCTCCGCTCGTGCCCGGGCAGAAGAGGTGCTCCAATTCGGCTTCACTGTGACACACGCCCGCCCTCCTCCCCCGGAGCTTCCATTCGGTTAAACTTAGGGGCCGCTTGGCACCGCCCGTGCCCGGGGAAGGTGCTCCTCTTCGGCTTACTGTGACGCGAGCATGCCCTCCTCCTGCGGAGCTTCCATTCGGTTAAACTTAGGGGCCGCTTGGAACCGCCCGTGCCCGGGGAAGGTGCTCCTCTTCGGCTTACTGTGACGCGAGCATGCCCTCCTCCTCCGGAGCTTCCATTCGGTTAAACTTAGGGGCCGCTTGGCACCGCCCGTGCCCGGGGAAGGTGCTCCTCTACGGCTTAACTGCCACGCACGCCGGCCGGAGCTCTGGTACGGTCCGAACCGCGCGAAACGTCGCCACCGATCGTGTCCGGGGGAACGTGCTCTCTTCGTCCACTCTCCTCTTCGCCCACGCTCTTCTTCGGCGCACGCCGGCCGTCTAACTGCTCCAGTGCCCCGTCGTGCCGCTCGGCGAAACTACAATGCCCCCGAATATTTTTTAGACCCGCGAAGCACTGAACCCGCGAAAGGTGAACCGCGAAGTAGCGAGGGTTCACTGTATGTATAAGACCAAGACCTACAAAAAAGTCTCTTGGAGCAATGAGCTAGGTTTTACAGGAAGTCGGCCATTTTGAATTTACTTAAAAGGGGGCGGGTCACCACAATGGACTTTGTGTAGAAATTATTATTGGGGCCCGAGCAGCGACCGCGGCGAGGTCCCTATTGTTTTTGTAGAAATTATTATTATTATTATTTTTCCGATTGTTCGATCGCATTTTTGACCCCCGAAACATGCACAAAAACTCACCAAACTTGGCAGTCTCATCGGGCATGGCGAAAAATTTGATATTTTAACGTCTAATATGAACAGGAAGTGAGTTATGAATTTTTGAAAGTCCGATTTTTGCCCTTTTTTGCATGTTTACAGGGGTCATTCTTTTGCACCCTGATCCTAAAGGCTTCATCTGATTGCCTTAAAATTCTGTCTGGAGCATCTTAAGACCTGGGACAAACACTGGGGCTAAAAATTTTTGTTTCCGAAATACTATATGACGGGGGCGGGGCTTCAAAGTTTTCACTTAAGATTTCCTTCGCCGCAATGGACAAAATGCTTAATAACTCTCCTGCACGTGCTGCTAAAAATCCAAAACTTCACATGTACATAAAGAGTCGGTACCTGAAGACATCTATATGTTTATATTCAGTTATACACCTTGCGCCAATCAATATCATTTTTTACATTTTGACGTACTGCACGGTGCCCTTTTAACGAATCTGATTGAAAATTGGCTAGAAAAGACTCAAGACATTGATCTTACTCTATCCCTATTTTTGTGACTTTCCTTCGAAGGGCGTGGCTATTACGGTGCCGCAGAGTCTGATTATTCTCCGTGGCAACAAAAGTTCCTGCAAAATGATTCAGATGATCCATCTTCTCGAAATTTTTCACATTTGAGGATATTCAGGCCCTGAAGACGGCTGCCAACTTATTTTTGATCGCAGTGGTAGCGCCACCAACTGGTTAAAACAAATACAAATTATTTTCGTTGATTTTTTTCTCCGGGCAGGTTAACAAAATCTACCTTACATTTGCTCGGATGAGTGTTTAGGCCTTGAGGATGTCACAATACGAAAGTCTTTCGCCTTCTTCAGAGTGTCACATGATGGTGTCTTGTGGCCCGTCTTTATCAGCTGATGTTCCATGAGGGCGTGACTTACCTGTCACAAGAATGAAGGCAAGTCACGCCCCCCGCTGTCCGTTCACTCCGCCAAAATGCTGCTCCAGGTGGTAGAGAGGATGAAGGCTCCCTTGTCTCTGTTCATGGTTTTTATGCCTCGCTTGCAGATCTCAATGGCCTCTCTGATCCAGCGCTGTTGTTTGTTCTCTTCGGTGCGGATGACCCTGCCCTTCTCCCGGTCCATGATGTGGTTTTCCCTTTTGCAGTGGTCAGTGATTGCTGATTTGTAATGTTCATGTTGTGCTTGTTCTTTTACTGCTCTGATTTTTCATTTTTTTGACAGGTAAGTCACACCCTCATGGAACATCAGCTGATAAAGACGGGTCTCAAGACACCATCATGCGACACTCTGAAGAAGGCGAAAGACTCGCCGAAACATGTCAGGTAAAAAATTAACCTAAAACATAATTGTCTGCTTTTAATGAATCAGTCAAATATCAATAATAAGAAGACAAAATGAACCTAATACAAATAAATGAATGCTTAATAACTCCCCTGCACATGCTCCTAAAAATCCAAACCTTCACCTGTAAATAAAACGTCCCGACCTGAATACATCTTAATGTTATTATTTTGTTATACACACAGTGCCGCCAAGTGGAATCAAAAATTTGTTTTTATTTTAATTTTCACGTACTGCACGGTGCCCTTTCGACGAATCCGACTGAAAATTAGTCAGAAAAGACTCAAGACAATGATCTTACTCTCTGCCGAATTTTGTGACGTTTTGGCAAAAGGCGTGGCTATTACGGTGCTGAAAAGTCCGATTGTACTCTGTGGCAACAAAAGCTCCAGCAACATGACTCAGGTGATCCTATCTTCTCGAAGTTGCACACATTTGAGGATACTTAAGCCCTGAAGACATCTACCAACTTATTTTTCATCGTAGTAGTAGCGCCACCAACTGGTAAAAGCTAATACAAGTTATTTTCTTGGATGTTTTTCTCCGTGCAACTCAACAAGGTCGCCCTCATATATGCTCGGATGACTGTTTCGGCCATGAGGATGTCACAATACGAAATTCGTCCTTTTTCATGAAAAGTTGTGGGAGTGGCATTGCACTGTTCGGCAATAAAACAAAGCTGATTATGAGGTTCTAAATATGAACGACAACTCGTGAAACTTTACACACACATCAGGCCGAGCAAATTTATCAATATTTTATACGTTAGTTGTGCAGCTTTTTTTAAATGGCTCGCCATGGCCCTCGAGAAATGTTCAAAAAAGCAGCCCTGGTTGAGTGTTTCACCTCGCTTTTTGTAAATTTTATGGAGTACAGTGAACCCTCGGTTATCGCGGTTAATGGGGACCGAGACCACCCGCAAAAACTGAAAATCCGCGAAGTAGCGGCGCACCTTCAAAAATGCTTAAAAAAAATATACAATATATATAATAAATATATAATATATATATATATATATATATATATATATATATATATATATATATATACGGGGGGAGAGAGAGAGACAGAGAGTGAAATTCATGTTATAACAAAAAAAACAAATTATTATTAAAACTTATTATTTTTTTATTCCCCAACCATTCTTTTTGTATTTATTTAATTACTCCGACTTTTACCTGCTGGTACGCCGTCCGGTGTGCCCTGTGAAATGAAAGGTGGCATTCTTTATTTATTCATTCATTTATTCATTCATAACTGACAGCCTCGCGCTCCGCTCGTGCCCGGGCAGAAGAGGTGCTCCAATTCGGCTTCACTGTGACACACGCCCGCCCTCCTCCCCCGGAGCTTCCATTCGGTTAAACTTAGGGGCCGCTTGGCACCGCCCGTGCCCGGGGAAGGTGCTCCTCTTCGGCTTACTGTGACGCGAGCATGCCCTCCTCCTGCGGAGCTTCCATTCGGTTAAACTTAGGGGCCGCTTGGAACCGCCCGTGCCCGGGGAAGGTGCTCCTCTTCGGCTTACTGTGACGCGAGCATGCCCTCCTCCTCCGGAGCTTCCATTCGGTTAAACTTAGGGGCCGCTTGGCACCGCCCGTGCCCGGGAAAGGTGCTCCTCTACGGCTTAACTGCCACGCACGCCGGCCGGAGCTCTGGTACGGTCCGAACCGCGCGAAACGTCGCCACCGATCGTGTCCGGGGGAACGTGCTCTTCTTCGTCCACTCTCCTCTTCGCCCACGCTCTTCTTCGGCGCACGCCGGCCGTCTAACTGCTCCAGCGCCCCGTCGTGCCGCTCGGCGAAACTACAATGCCCCCGAATATTTTTTAGACCCGCGAAGCACTGAACCCGCGAAAGGTGAACCGCGAAGTAGCGAGGGTTCACTGTATGTATAAGACCAAGACCTACAAAAAAGTCTCTTGGAGCAATGAGCTAGGTTTTACAGGAAGTCGGCCATTTTGAATTTACTTAAAAGGGGGCGGGTCACCACAATGGACTTTGTGTAGAAATTATTATTGGGGCCCGAGCAGCGACCGCGGCGAGGTCCCTATTGTTTTTGTAGAAATTATTATTATTATTATTTTTCCGATTGTTCGATCGCATTTTTGACCCCCGAAACATGCACAAAAACTCACCAAACTTGGCAGTCTCATCGGGCATGGCGAAAAATTTGATATTTTAACGTCTAATATGAACAGGAAGTGAGTTATGAATTTTTGAAAGTCCGATTTTTGCCCTTTTTTGCATGTTTACAGGGGTCATTCTTTTGCACCCTGATCCTAAAGGCTTCATCTGATTGCCTTAAAATTCTGTCTGGAGCATCTTAAGACCTGGGACAAACACTGGGGCTAAAAATTTTTGTTTCCGAAATACTATATGACGGGGGCGGGGCTTCAAAGTTTTCACTTAAGATTTCCTTCGCCGCAATGGACAAAATGCTTAATAACTCTCCTGCACGTGCTGCTAAAAATCCAAAACTTCACATGTACATAAAGAGTCGGTACCTGAAGACATCTATATGTTTATATTCAGTTATACACCTTGCGCCAATCAATATCATTTTTTACATTTTGACGTACTGCACGGTGCCCTTTTAACGAATCTGATTGAAAATTGGCTAGAAAAGACTCAAGACATTGATCTTACTCTATCCCTATTTTCGTGACTTTCCTTCGAAGGGCGTGGCTATTACGGTGCCGCAGAGTCTGATTATTCTCCGTGGCAACAAAAGTTCCTGCAAAATGATTCAGATGATCCATCTTCTCGAAATTTTTCACATTTGAGGATATTCAGGCCCTGAAGACGGCTGCCAACTTATTTTTGATCGCAGTGGTAGCGCCACCAACTGGTTAAAACAAATACAAATTATTTTCGTTGATGTTTTTCTCCGGGCAGGTTAACAAAATCTACCTTATATTTGCTCGGATGAGTGTTTAGGCCTTGAGGATGTCACAATACGAAAGTCTTTCGCCTTCTTCAGAGTTTCACATGATGGTGTCTTGTGACCCGTCTTTATCAGCTGATGTTCCATGAGGGCGTGACTTACCTGTCACGAGAATGAAGGCAAGTCACGCCCCCCGCTGTCCGTTCACTCCGCCAAGATGCTGGTCCAGGTGGTAGAGAGGATGAAGGCTCCCTTGTCTCTGTTCATGGTTTTTATGCCTCGCTTGCAGATCTCAATGGCCTCTCTGATCCAGCGCTGTTGTTTGTTCTCTTCTGTGCGGATGACCCTGCCCTTCTCCCGGTCCATGATGTGGTTTTCCCTTTTGCAGTGGTCAGTGATTGCTGATTTGTAATGTTCATGTTGTGCTTGTTCTTTTACTGCTCTGATTTTTTTCATTTTTTTGACAGGTAAGTCACACCCTCATGGAACATCAGCTCAAGACACCATCATGCGACACTCTGAAGTAGGCGAAAGACTCGCCGAAACATGTCAGGTAAAAAATTAACCTAAAACATAATTGTCTGCTTTTAATGAATCAGTCAAATATCAATAATAAGAAGACAAAATGAACCTAATACAAATAAATGAATGCTTAATAACTCCCCTGCACATGCTCCTAAAAATCCAAACCTTCACCTGTAAATAAAACGTCCCGACCTGAAGACATCTTAATGTTATTATTTTGTTATACACACAGTGCCGCCAAGTGGAATCAAAAATTTGTTTTTATTTTAATTTTCACGTACTGCACGGTGCCCTTTCGACGAATCCGACTGAAAATTAGTCAGAAAAGACTCAAGACAATGATCTTACTCTCTGCCGAATTTTGTGACGTTTTGGCAAAAGGCGTGGCTATTACGGTGCTGAAAAGTCCGATTGTACTCTGTGGCAACAAAAGCTCCAGCAACATGACTCAGATGATCCTATCTTCTCGAAGTTGTACACATTTGAGGATACTTCAGCCCTGAAGACATCTACCAACTTATTTTACATCGTAGTAGTAGCGCCACCAACTGGTAAAAGCTAATACAAGTTATTTTCTTGGATGTTTTTCTCCGTGCAACTCAACAAGGTCGCCCTCATATATGCTCGGATGACTGTTTCGGCCATGAGGATGTCCCAATACGAAATTCGTCCTTTTTCATGAAAAGTTGTGGGAGTGGCATTGCACTGTTCGGCAATAAAACAAAGCTGATTATGAGGTTCTAAATATGAACGACAACTCGTGAAACTTTACACACACATCAGGCCGAGCAAATTTATCAATATTTTATACGTTAGTTGTGCAGCTTTTTTGAAATGGCTCGCCATGGCCCTCGAGAAATGTTCAAAAAAGCAGCCCTGGTTGAGTGTTTCACCTCGCTTTTTGTAAATTTTATGGAGTACAGTGAACCCTCGGTTATCGCGGTTAATGGGGACCGAGACCACCCGCAAAAACTGAAAATCCGCGAAGTAGCGGCGCACCTTCAAAAATGCTTAAAAAAAATATACAATATATATAATAAATATATAAATATATATATATATATATATATATATATATATATATATATATATATATACGGGGGGAGAGAGAGAGACAGAGAGTGAAATTCATGTTATAACAAAAAAAACAAATTATTATTAAAACTTATTATTTTTTTATTCCCCAACCATTCTTTTTGTATTTATTTAATTACTCCGACTTTTACCTGCTGGTACGCCGTCCGGTGTGCCCTGTGAAATGAAAGGTGGCATTCTTTATTTATTCATTCATTTATTCATTCATAACTGACAGCCTCGCGCTCCGCTCGTGCCCGGGCAGAAGAGGTGCTCCAATTCGGCTTCACTGTGACACACGCCCGCCCTCCTCCCCCGGAGCTTCCATTCGGTTAAACTTAGGGGCCGCTTGGCACCGCCCGTGCCCGGGGAAGGTGCTCCTCTTCGGCTTACTGTGACGCGAGCATGCCCTCCTCCTGCGGAGCTTCCATTCGGTTAAACTTAGGGGCCGCTTGGAACCGCCCGTGCCCGGGGAAGGTGCTCCTCTTCGGCTTACTGTGACGCGAGCATGCCCTCCTCCTCCGGAGCTTCCATTCGGTTAAACTTAGGGGCCGCTTGGCACCGCCCGTGCCCGGGAAAGGTGCTCCTCTACGGCTTAACTGCCACGCACGCTGGCCGGAGCTCTGGTACGGTCCGAACCGCGCGAAACGTCGCCACCGATCGTGTCCGGGGGAACGTGCTCTTCTTCGTCCACTCTCCTCTTCGCCCACGCTCTTCTTCGGCGCACGCCGGCCGTCTAACCGCTCCAGCGCCCCGTCGTGCCGCTCGGCGAAACTACAATGCCCCCGAATATTTTTTAGACCCGCGAAGCACTGAACCCGCGAAAGGTGAACCGCGAAGTAGCGAGGGTTCACTGTATGTATAAGACCAAGACCTACAAAAAAGTCTCTTGGAGCAATGAGCTAGGTTTTACAGGAAGTCGGCCATTTTTAATTTACTTAAAAGGGGGCGGGTCACCACAATGGACTTTGTGTAGAAATTATTATTGGGGCCCGAGCAGCGACCGCGGCGAGGTCCCTATTGTTTTTGTAGAAAATATTATTACTTTTATTATTATTATTATTATTATTATTATTAGGGCCTGAGCAGCGACCGCTGCGAAGTCCCTATTGTTTTTGTAGAAATTATTATTATTATTATTTTTCCGATTGTTCGATCGCATTTTTGACCCCCGAAACATGCACAAAAACTCACCAAACTTGGCAGTCTCATCGGGCATGGCGAAAAATTTGATATTTTAACGTCTAATATGAACAGGAAGTGAGTTATGAATTTTTGAAAGTCCGACTTTTGCCCTTTTTTGCATGTTTACAGGGGTCATTCTTTTGCACCCTGATCCTAAAGGCTTCATCTGATTGCCTTAAAGTTCTGTCTGGAGCATCTTAAGACCTGGGACAAACACTGGGGCTAAAATTTTTTGTTTCCGAAATACTATATGACGGGGGCGGGGCTTCAAAGTTTTCACTTAAGATTTCCTTCGCCGCAATGGACAAAATGCTTAATAACTCTCCTGCACGTGATGCTAAAAATCCAAAACTTCACATGTACATAAAGAGTCTGTACCTGAAGACATCTATATGTTTATATTCAGTTATACACCTTGCGCCAATCAATATAAATCTTTACATTTTGACGTACTGCACGGTGCCCTTTTAACGAATCCGACTGAAAATTGGCTAGAAAAGACTCAAGACATTGATCTTACTCTATCCCTATTTTTATGACTTTCCTTCAAAGGGCGTGGCTATTACGGTGCCGCAGAGTCTGATTATTCTCCGTGGCAACAAAAGTTCCTGCAAAATGATTCAGATGATCCATCTTCTGGAAATCTTTCACATTTGAGGATATTCAGGCCCTGAAGACGGCTGCCAACTTATTTTTGATCGCAGTGGTAGCGCCACCAACTGGTTAAAACAAATACAAATTATTTTCGTTGATGTTTTTCTCCGGGCAGGTTAACAAAATCTACCTTATATTTGCTCGGATGAGTGTTTAGGCCTTGAGCATGTCACAATACGAAAGTCTTTCGCCTTCTTCAGAGTGTCACATGATGGTGTCTTGTGACCCGTCTTTATCAGCTGATGTTCCATGAGGGCGTGACTTACCTGTCACAAGAATGAAGGCAAGTCACGCCCCCCGCTGTCCGTTCACTCCGCCAAGATGCTGGTCCAGGTGGTAGAGAGGATGAAGGCTCCCTTGTCTCTGTTCATGGTTTTTATGCCTCGCTTGCAGATCTCAATGGCCTCTCTGATCCAGCGCTGTTGTTTGTTCTCTTCTGTGCGGATGACCCTGCCCTTCTCCCGGTCCATGATGTGGTTTTCCCTTTTGCAGTGGTCAGTGATTGCTGATTTGTAATGTTCATGTTGTGCTTGTTCTTTTACTGCTCTGATTTTTTCATTTTTTTGACAGGTAAGTCACACCCTCATGGAACATCAGCTCAAGACACCATCATGCGACACTCTGAAGAAGGCGAAAGACTCGCCGAAACATGTCAGGTAAAAAATTAACCTAAAACATAATTGTCTGCTTTTAATGAATCAGTCAAATATCAATAATAAGAAGACAAAATGAACCTAATACAAATAAAGGAATGCTTAATAACTCCCCTGCACATGCTCCTAAAAATCCAAACCTTCACCTGTAAATAAAACGTCCCGACCTGAAGACATCTTAATGTTATTATTTTGTTATACACACAGTGCCGCCAAGTGGAATCAAAAATTTGTTTTTATTTTAATTTTCACGTACTGCACGGTGCCCTTTTGACGAATCCGACTGAAAATTAGTCAGAAAAGACTCAAGACAATGATCTTACTCTCTGCCGAATTTTGTGACGTTTTGGCAAAAGGCGTGGCTATTAAGGTGCTGAAAAGTCCGATTGTACTCTGTGGCAACAAAAGCTCCGGCAACATGACTCAGATGATCCTATCTTCTCGAAGTTGTACACATTTGAGGATACTTCAGCCCTGAAGACATCTACCAACTTATTTTACATCGTAGTAGTAGCGCCACCAACTGGTAAAAGCTAATACAAGTTATTTTCTTGGATGTTTTTCTCCGTGCAACTCAACAAGGTCGCCCTCATATATGCTCGGATGACTGTTTCGGCCATGAGGATGTCACAATACGAAATTCGTGATTTTTCGTGAAAAGTTGTGGAGTGGCATTGCACTGTTCGGCAATAAAACAAAGCTGATTATGAGGTTCTAAATATGAACGACAACTCGTAAAACTTTACACACACATCAGGCCGAGCAAATTTATCAATATTTTATACGTTAGTTGTGCAGCTTTTTTGAAATGGCTCGCCATGGCCCTCGAGAAATGTTAAAAAAAAGCAGCTCTGGTTGAGTGTTTCACCTCGCTTTTTGTAAATTTTATGGAGTACAGTGAACCCTCGGTTATCGCGGTTAATGGGGACCGAGACCACCCGCGAAAACTGAAAATCCGCGAAGTAGCGGCGCACCTTCAAAAATGCAAAAAAAAAATATACAATATATATAATAAATATATAAATATATATATATATATATATATATATATATATATATATATATATATATATATATATATATATATACGGGGGGAGAGAGAGAGAGAGAGTGAAATTCATGTTATAACAAAAAAACCAAATTATTATTAAAACGTATTATTTTTTTATTCCCCAGCCATTCTTTTTGTATTTATTTAATTACTCCGACTTTTACCTGCTGGTACGCCGTCCGGTGTGCCCTGTGAAATGAAAGGTGGCATTCTTTATTTATTTATTCATTTATTCATTCATAACTGACAGCCTCGCGCTCCGCTCGTGCCCGGGCAGAAGAGGTGCTCCATTTTGGCTTAACTGTGACACACGCCCGCCCTCCTCCCCCGGAGCTTCCATTCGGTTAAACTTAGGGGCCGCTTGGCACCGCCCGTGCCCGGGGAAGGTGCTCCTCTTCGGCTTACTGTGACGCGAGCATGCCCTCCTCCTGCGGAGCTTCCATTCGGTTAAACTTAGGGGCCGCTTGGAACCGCCCGTGCCCGGGGAAGGTGCTCCTCTTCGGCTTACTGTGACGCGAGCATGCCCTCCTCCTCCGGAGCTTCCATTCGGTTAAACTTAGGGGCCGCTTGGCACCGCCCGTGCCCGGGGAAGGTGCTCCTCTACGGCTTAACTTCCACGCACGCCGGCCGGAGCTCTGGTACGGTCCGAACCGCGCGAAACGTCGCCACCGATCGTGTCCGGGGGAACGTGCTCTTCTTCGTCCACTCTCCTCTTCGCCCACGCTCTTCTTCGGCGCACGCCGGCCGTCTAACCGCTCCAGCGCCCCGTCGTGCCGCTCGGCGAAACTACAATGCCCCCGAATATTTTTTATACCCGCGAAGCACTGAACCCGCGAAAGGTGAACTGCGAAGTAGCGAGGGTTCACTGTATGTATAAGACCAAGACCTACAAAAAAGTCTCTTGGAGCAATGAGCTAGGTTTTACAGGAAGTCGGCCATTTTGAATTTACTTAAAAGGGGGCGGGTCACCACAATGGACTTTGTGTAGAAATTATTATTGGGGCCCGAGCAGCGACCGCGGCGAGGTCCCTATTGTTTTTGTAGAAAATATTATTACTTTTATTATTATTATTATTATTATTATTAGGGCCTGAGCAGCGACCGCTGCGAAGTCCCTATTGTTTTTGTAGAAATTATTATTATTATTATTTTTCCGATTGTTCGATCGCATTTTTGACCCCCGAAACATGCACAAAAACTCACCAAACTTGGCAGTCTCATCGGGCATGGCGAAAAATTTGATATTTTAACGTCTAATATGAACAGGAAGTGAGTTATGAATTTTTGAAAGTCCGACTTTTGCCCTTTTTTGCATGTTTACAGGGGTCATTCTTTTGCACCCTGATCCTAAAGGCTTCATCTGATTGCCTTAAAATTCTGTCTGTAGCATCTGAAGACCTGGGACAAACACTGGGGCTAAAATTTTTTGTTTCCGAAATACTATATGACGGGGGCGGGGCTTCAAAGTTTTCACTTAAGATTTCCTTCGCCGCAATGGACAAAATGCTTAATAACTCTCCTGCACATGCTGCTAAAAATCCAAAACTTCACATGTACATAAAGAGTCTGTACCTGAAGACATCTATATGTTTATATTCAGTTATACACCTTGCGCCAATCAATATCATTTTTTACATTTTGACGTACTGCACGGTGCCCTTTTAACGAATCTGATTGAAAATTGGCTAGAAAAGACTCAAGACATTGATCTTACTCTATCCCTATTTTTGTGACTTTCCTTCGAAGGGCGTGGCTATTACGGTGCCGCAGAGTCTGATTATTCTCCGTGGCAACAAAAGTTCCTGCAAAATGATTCAGATGATCCATCTTCTCGAAATTTTTCACATTTGAGGATATTCAGGCCCTGAAGACGGCTGCCAACTTATTTTTGATCGCAGTGGTAGCGCCACCAACTGGTTAAAACAAATACAAATTATTTTCGTTGATGTTTTTCTCCGGGCAGGTTAACAAAATCTACCTTATATTTGCTCGGATGAGTGTTTAGGCCTTGAGCATGTCACAATACGAAAGTCTTTCGCCTTCTTCAGAGTGTCACATGATGGTGCCTTGTGACCCGTCTTTATCAGATGATGTTCCATGAGGGCGTGACTTACCTGTCACAAGAATGAAGGCAAGTCACGCCCCCCGCTGTCCGTTCACTCCGCCAAGATGCTGGTCCAGGTGGTAGAGAGGATGAAGGCTCCCTTGTCTCTGTTCATGGTTTTTATGCCTCGCTTGCAGATCTCAATGGCCTCTCTGATCCAGCGCTGTTGTTTGTTCTCTTCTGTGCGGATGACCCTGCCCTTCTCCCGGTCCATGATGTGGTTTTCCCTTTTGCAGTGGTCAGTGATTGCTGATTTGTAATGTTCATGTTGTGCTTGTTCTTTTACTGCTCTGATTTTTTTCATTTTTTTGACAGGTAAGTCACACCCTCATGGAACATCAGCTCAAGACACCATCATGCGACACTCTGAAGAAGGCGAAAGACTCGCCGAAACATGTCAGTGAAAAAATTAACCTAAAACATAATTGTCTGCTTTTAATGAATCAGTCAAATATCAATAATAAGAAGACAAAATGAACCTAATACAAATAAATGAATGCTTAATAACTCCCCTGCACATGCTCCTAAAAATCCAAACCTTCACCTGTAAATAAAACGTCCCGACCTGAAGACATCTTAATGTTATTATTTTGTTATACACACAGTGCCGCCAAGTGGAATCAAAAATTTGTTTTTATTTTAATTTTCACGTACTGCACGGTGCCCTTTTGACGAATCCGACTGAAAATTAGTCAGAAAAGACTCAAGACAATGATCTTACTCTCTGCCGAATTTTGTGACGTTTTGGCAAAAGGCGTGGCTATTACGGTGCTGAAAAGTCCGATTGTACTCTGTGGCAACAAAAGCTCCGGCAACATGACTCAGATGATCCTATCATCTCGAAGTTGTACACATTTGAGGATACTTCAGCCCTGAAGACATCTACCGACTTATTTTTCATCGTAGTAGTAGCGCCACCAACTGGTAAAAGCTAATACAAGTTATTTTCTTGGATGTTTTTCTCCGTGCAACTCAACAAGGTTGCCCTCATATATGCTCGGATGACTGTTTCGGCCATGAGGATGTCACAATACGAAATTTGTCCTTTTTCGTGAAAAGTTTTGGGAGTGGCATTGCACTGTTCGGCAATAAAACAACGCTGATTATGAGGTTCTAAATATGAACGACAACTCGTGAAACTTAACACACACATCAGGCCGAGCAAATTTATCAATATTTTATACGTTAGTTGTGCAGCTTTTTTGAAATGGCTCGCCATGGCCCTCGAGAAATGTTAAAAAAAGCAGCCCTGATTGAGTGTTTCACCTCGCTTTTTGTAAATTTTATGGAGTACAGTGAACCCTCGGTTATCGCGGTTAATGGGGACCGAGACCACCCGCGAAAACTGAAAATCCGCGAAGTAGCGGCGCACCTTCAAAAATGCTTAAAAAAAATATACAATGTATATAATAAATATATATATATATATATATATACGGGGAGAGAGAGAGTGAAATTCATTTTATAACAAAAAAACCAAATTATTATTAAAACGTATTATTTTTTTATTCCCCAGCCATTCTTTTTGTATTTATTTAATTACTCCGACTTTTACCTGCTGGTACGCCGTCCGGTGTGCCCTGTGAAATGAAAGGTGGCATTCTTTATTTATTTATTCATTTATTCATTCATAACTGACAGCCTCGCGCTCCGCTCGTGCCCGGGCAGAAGAGGTGCTCCAATTCGGCTTAACTGTGACACACGCCCGCCCTCCTCCCCCGGAGCTTCCATTCGGTTAAACTTAGGGGCCGCTTGGCACCGCCGTGCCCGGGGAAGGTGCTACTCTTCGGCTTACTGTGACGCGAGCATGCCCTCCTCCTCCGGAGCTTCCATTCGGTTAAACTTAGGGGCCGCTTGGAACCGCCCGTGCCCGGGGAAGGTGCTCCTCTTCGGCTTACTGTGACGCGAGCATGCCCTCCTCCTCCGGAGCTTCCATTCGGTTAAACTCAGGGGCCGCTTGGAACCGCCCGTGCCCGGGGAAGGTGCTCCTCTTCGGCTTACTGTGACGCGAACATGCCCTCCTCCTCCGGAGCTTCCATTCGGTTAAACTTAGGGGCCGCTTGGCACCGCCCGTGCCCGGGGAAGGTGCTCCTCTATGGCTTAACTGCCACGCACGCCGGCCGGAGCTCTGGTACGGTCCGAACCGCGCGAAACGTCGCCACCGATCGTGTCCGGGGGAACGTGCTCTTCTTCGTCCACTCTCCTCTTCGCCCACGCTCTTCTTCGGCGCACGCCGGCCGTCTAACCGCTCCAGCGCCCCGTCGAGCCGCTCGGCGAAACTACAATGCCCCCGAATATTTTTTAGACCCGCGAAGCACTGAACCCGCGAAAGGTGAACCGCGAAGTAGCGAGGGTTCACTGTATGTATAAGACCAAGACCTACAAAAAAGTCTCTTGGAGCAATGAGCTAGGTTTTACAGGAAGTCGGCCATTTTGAATTTACTTAAAAGGGGGCGGGTCACCACAATGGACTTTGTGTAGAAATTATTATTGGGGCCCGAGCAGCGACCGCCGCGAGGTCCCTATTGTTTTTGTAGAAAATATTATTACTATTATTATTATTATTATTATTAGGGCCTGAGCAGCGACCGCTGCGAAGTCCCTATTGTTTTTGTAGGAATTATTATTATTATTATTTTTCCGATTGTTCGATCGCATTTTTGACCCCCGAAACATGCACAAAAACTCACCAAACTTGGCAGTCTCATCGGGCATGGCGAAAAATTTGATATTTTTTAACGTCTAATATGAACAGGAAGTGAGTTATGAATTTTTGAAAGTCCGACTTTTGCCCTTTTTTGCATGTTTACAGGGGTCATTCTTTTGCACCCTGATCCTAAAGGCTTCATCTGATTGCCTTAAAGTTCTGTCTGGAGCATCTTAAGACCTGGGACAAACACTGGGGCTAAAATTTTTTGTTTCCGAAATACTATATGACGGGGGCGGGGCTTCAAAGTTTTCACTTAAGATTTCCTTCGCCGCAATGGACAAAATGCTTAATAACTCTCCTGCACGTGCTGCTAAAAATCCAAAACTTCACATGTACATAAAGAGTCGGTACCTGAAGACATCTATATGTTTATATTCAGTTATACACCTTGCGCCAATCAATATAAATCTTTACATTTTGACGTACTGCACGGTGCCCTTTTAACGAATCCGATTGAAAATTGGCTAGAAAAGACTCAAGACATTGATCTTACTCTATCCCTATTTTTATGACTTTCCTTCAAAGGGCGTGGCTATTACGGTGCCGCAGAGTCTGATTATTCTCCGTGGCAACAAAAGTTCCTGCAAAATGATTCAGATGATCCATCTTCTGGAAATCTTTCACATTTGAGGATATTCAGGCCCTGAAGACGGCTGCCAACTTAATTTTGATCGCAGTGGTAGCGCCACCAACTGGTTAAAACAAATACAAATTATTTTCGTTGATGTTTTTCTTTGGGCAGGTTAACAAAATCTACCTTATATTTGCTCGGATGAGTGTTTAGACCTTGAGGATGTCACAATACGAAAGTCTTTCGCCTTCTTCAGAGTGTCACATGATGGTGTCTTGTGACCCGTCTTTATCAGCTGATGTTCCATGAGGGCGTGACTTACCTGTCACGAGAATGAAGGCAAGTCACGCCCCCCGCTGTCCGTTCACTCCGCCAAGATGCTGGTCCAGGTGGTAGAGAGGATGAAGGCTCCCTTGTCTCTGTTCATGGTTTTTATGCCTCGCTTGCAGATCTCAATGGCCTCTCTGATCCAGCGCTGTTGTTTGTTCTCTTCTGTGCGGATGACCCTGCCCTTCTCCCGGTCCATGATGTGGTTTTCCCTTTTGCAGTGGTCAGTGATTGCTGATTTGTAATGTTCATGTTGTGCTTGTTCTTTTACTGCTCTGATTTTTTCATTTTTTTGACAGGTAAGTCACACCCTCATGGAACATCAGCTGATAAAGACGGGTCTCAAGACACCATCATGCGACACTCTGAAGAAGGCAAAAGACTCGCCGAAACATGTCAGGTAAAAAATTAACCTCAAACATAATTGTCTGCTTTTAATGAATCAGTCAAATATCAATAATAAGAAGACAAAATGAACCTAATACAAATAAATGAATGCTTAATAACTCCCCTGCACATGCTCCTAAAAATCCAAACCTTCACCTGTAAATAAAACGTCCCGACCTGAAGACATCTTAATGTTATTATTTTGTTATACACACAGCGCCGCCAAGTGGAATCAAAAATTTGTTTTTATTTTAATTTTCACGTACTGCACGGTGCCCTTTTGACGAATCCGACTGAAAATTTGTCAGAAAAGACTCAAGACAATGATCTTACTCTCTGCCGAATTTTGTGACGTTTTGGCAAAAGGCGTGGCTATTACGGTGCTGAAAAGTCCGATTGTACTCTGTGGCAACAAAAGCTCCGGCAACATGACTCAGATGATCCTATCTTCTCGAAGTTGTACACATTTGAGGATAATTCAGCCCTGAAGACATCTACCGACTTATTTTTCATCGTAGTAGTAGCGCCACCAACTGGTAAAAGCTAATACAAGTTATTTTCTTGGATGTTTTTCTCCGTGCAACTCAACAAGGTCGCCCTCATATATGCTCGGATGACTGTTTCGGCCATGAGGATGTCACAATACGAAATTTGTCCTTTTTCGTGAAAAGTTGTGGGAGTGGCATTGCACTGTTCGGCAATAAAACAACGCTGATTATGAGGTTCTAAATATGAACGACAACTCGTGAAACTTTACACACACATCAGGCCGAGCAAATTTATCAATATTTTATACGTTAGTTGTGCAGCTTTTTTTAAATGGCTTGCCATGGCCCTCGAGAAATGTTAAAAAAAGCAGCCCTGATTGAGTGTTTCACCTCGCTTTTTGTAAATTTTATGGAGTACAGTGAACCCTCGGTTATCGCGGTTAATGGGGACCGAGACCACCCGCGAAAACTGAAAATCCGCGAAGTAGCGGCGCACCTTCAAAAATGCTTAAAAAAAATATACAATATATATAATAAATATATATATATATATATATATATATATACGGGGAGAGAGAGAGTGAAATTCATTTTATAACAAAAAAACCAAATTATTATTAAAACGTATTATTTTTTTATTCCCCAGCCATTCTTTTTGTATTTATTTAATTACTCCGACTTTTACCTGCTGGTACGCCGTCCGGTGTGCCCTGTGAAATGAAAGGTGGCATTCTTTATTTATTTATTCATTTATTCATTCATAACTGACAGCCTCGCGCTCCGCTCGTGCCCGGGCAGAAGAGGTGCTCCAATTTGGCTTAACTGTGACACACGCCCGTCCTCCTCCCCCGGAGCTTCCATTCGGTTAAACTTAGGGGCCGCTTGGCACCGCCCGTGCCCGGGGAAGGTGCTCCTCTTCGGCTTACTGTGACGCGAGCATGCCCTCCTCCTCCGGAGCTTCCATTCGGTTAAACTTAGGGGCCGCTTGGAACCGCCCGTGCCCGGGGAAGGTGCTCCTCTTCGGCTTACTGTGACGCGAGCATGCCCTCCTCCTCCGGAGCTTCCATTCGGTTAAACTTAGGGGCCGCTTTGCACCGCCCGTGCCCGGGGAAGGTGCTCCTCTACGGCTTAACTGCCACGCACGCTGGCCGGAGCTCTGGTACGGTCCGAACCGCGCGAAACGTCGCCACCGATCGTGTCCGGGGGAACGTGCTCTTCTTCGTCCACTCTCCTCTTCGCCCACGCTCTTCTTCGGCGCACGCCGGCCGTCTAACCGCTCCAGCGCCCCGTCGTGCCGCTCGGCGAAACTACAATGCCCCCGAATATTTTTTAGACCCGCGAAGCACTGAACCCGCGAAAGGTGAACCGCGAAGTAGCGAGGGTTCACTGTATGTATAAGACCAAGACCTACAAAAAAGTCTCTTGGAGCAATGAGCTAGGTTTTACAGGAAGTCGGCCATTTTGAATTTACTTAAAAGGGGGCGGGTCACCACAATGGACTTTGTGTAGAAATTATTATTGGGGCCCGAGCAGCGACCGCGGCGAGGTCCCAATTGTTTTTGTAGAAAATATTATTACTTTTATTATTATTATTATTATTATTATTAGGGCCTGAGCAGCGACCGCTGCGAAGTCCCTATTGTTTTTGTAGAAATTATTATTATTATTATTTTTCCGATTGTTCGATCGCATTTTTGACCCCCGAAACATGCACAAAAACTCACCAAACTTGGCAGTCTCATCGGGCATGGCGAAAAATTTGATATTTTAACGTCTAATATGAACAGGAAGTGAGTTATGAATTTTTGAAAGTCCGACTTTTGCCCTTTTTTGCATGTTTACAGGGGTCATTCTTTTGCACCCTGATCCTAAAGGCTTCATCTGATTGCCTTAAAATTCTGTCTGTAGCATCTGAAGACCTGGCACAAACACTGGGGCTAAAATTTTTTGTTTCCGAAATACTATATGACGGGGGCGGGGCATCAAAGTTTTCACTTAAGATTTCCTTCGCCGCAATGGACAAAATGCTTAATAACTCTCCTGCACATGCTGCTAAAAATCCAAAACTTCACATGTACATAAAGAGTCTGTACCTGAAGACATCTATATGTTTATATTCAGTTATACACCTTGCGCCAATCAATATCATTTTTTACATTTTGACGTACTGCACGGTGCCCTTTTAACGGATCTGATTGAAAATTGGCTAGAAAAGACTCAAGACATTGATCTTACTCTATCCCTATTTTTGTGACTTTCCTTCGAAGGGCGTGGCTATTACGGTGCCGCAGAGTCTGATTATTCTCCGTGGCAACAAAAGTTCCTGCAAAATGATTCAGATGATCCATCTTCTCGAAGTTTTTCACATTTGAGGATATTCAGGCCCTGAAGACGGCTGCCAACTTATTTTTGATCGCAGTGGTAGCGCCACCAACTGGTTAAAACAAATACAAATTATTTTCGTTGATGTTTTTCTCCGGGCATGTTAACAAAATCTACCTTATATTTGCTCGGATGAGTGTTTAGGCCTTGAGCATGTCACAATATGAAAGTCTTTCGCCTTCTTCAGAGTGTCACATGATGGTGTCTTGTGACCCGTCTTTATCAGCTGATGTTCCATGAGGGCGTGACTTACCTGTCACAAGAATGAAGGCAAGTCACGCCCCCCGCTGTCCGTTCACTCCGCCAAGATGCTGGTCCAGGTGGTAGAGAGGATGAAGGCTCCCTTGTCTCTGTTCATGGTTTTTATGCCTCGCTTGCAGATCTCAATGGCCTCTCTGATCCAGCGCTGTTGTTTGTTCTCTTCTGTGCGGATGACCCTGCCCTTCTCCCGGTCCATGATGTGGTTTTCCCTTTTGCAGTGGTCAGTGATTGCTGATTTGTAATGTTCATGTTGTGCTTGTTCTTTTACTGCTCTGATTTTTTTCATTTTTTTGACAGGTAAGTCACACCCTCATGGAACATCAGCTCAAGACACCATCATGCGACACTCTGAAGAAGGCGAAAGACTCGCCGAAACATGTCAGGTAAAAAATTAACCTAAAACATAATTGTCTGCTTTTAATGAATCAGTCAAATATCAATAATAAGAAGACAAAATGAACCTAATACAAATAAATGAATGCTTAATAACTCCCCTGCACATGCTCCTAAAAATCCAAACCTTCACCTGTAAATAAAACGTCCCGACCTGAAGACATCGTAATGTTATTATTTTGTTGTACACACAGTGCCGCCAAGTGGAATCAAAAATTTGTTTTTATTTTAATTTTCACGTACTGCACGGTGCCCTTTTGACGAATCCGACTGAAAATTAGTCAGAAAAGACTCAAGACAATGATCTTACTCTCTGCCGAATTTTGTGACGTTTTGGCAAAAGGCGTGGCTATTAAGGTGCTGAAAAGTCCGATTGTACTCTGTGGCAACAAAAGCTCCGGCAACATGACTCAGATGATCCTATCTTCTCGAATTGTACACATTTGAGGATACTTCAGCCCTGAAGACATCTACCAACTTATTTTACATCGTAGTAGTAGCGCCACCAACTGGTAAAAGCTAATACAAGTTATTTTCTTGGATGTTTTTCTCCGTGCAACTCAACAAGGTCGCCCTCATATATGCTCGGATGACTGTTTCGGCCATGAGGATGTCACAATACGAAATTCGTCCTTTTTCGTGAAAAGTTGTGGGAGTGGCATTGCACTGTTCGGCAATAAAACAAAGCTGATTATTAGGTTCTAAATATGAACGACAACTCGTAAAACTTTACACACACATCAGGCCGAGCAAATTTATCAATATTTTATACGTTAGTTGTGCAGCTTTTTTGAAATGGCTCGCCATGGCCCTCGAGAAATGTTAAAAAAAGCAGCTCTGGTTGAGTGTTTCACCTCGCTTTTTGTAAATTTTATGGAGTACAGTGAACCCTCGGTTATCGCGGTTAATGGGGACCGAGACCACCCGCGAAAACTGAAAATCCGCGAAGTAGCGGCGCACCTTCAAAAATGCTTAAAAAAAATATACAATATATATAATAAATATATATATATATATATATACGGGGAGAGAGAGAGTGAAATTCATGTTATAACAAAAAAACCAAATTATTATTAAAACGTATTATTTTTTTATTCCCCAGCCATTCTTTTTGTATTTATTTAATTACTCCGACTTTTACCTGCTGGTACGCCGTCCGGTGTGCCCTGTGAAATGAAAGGTGGCATTCTTTATTTATTTATTCATTTATTCATTCATAACTGACAGCCTCGCGCTCCGCTCGTGCCCGGGCAGAAGAGGTGCTCCAATTTGGCTTAACTGTGACACACGCCCGCCCTCCTCCCCCGGAGCTTCCATTCGGTTAAACTTAGGGGCCGCTTGGCACCGCCCGTGCCCGGGGAAGGTGCTCCTCTTCGGCTTACTGTGACGTGAGCATGCCCTCCTCCTCCGGAGCTTCCATTCGGTTAAACTTAGGGGCCGCTTGGAACCGCCCGTGCCCGGGGAAGGTGCTCCTCTACGGCTTAACTGCCACGCACGCCGGCCGGAGCTCTGGTACGGTCCGAACCGCGCGAAACGTCGCCACCGATCGTGTCCGGGGGAACGTGCTCTTCTTCGTCCACTCTCCTCTTCGCCCACGCTCTTCTTCGGCGCACGCCGGCCGTCTAATCTCTCCAGCGACCCGTCGTGCCGCTCGGCGAAACTACAATGCCCCAGAATATTTTTTAGACCCGCGAAGCACTGAACCCGCGAAAGGTGAACCGCGAAGTAGCGAGGGTTCACTGTATGTATAAGACCAAGACCTACAAAAAAGTCTCTTGGAGCAATGAGCTAGGTTTTACAGGAAGTCGGCCATTTTGAATTTACTTAAAAGGGGGCGGGTCACCACAATGGACTTTGTGTAGAAATTATTATTGGGGCCCGAGCAGCGACCGCGGCGAGGTCCCTATTGTTTTTGTAGAAAACATTATTACTTTTATTATTATTATTATTATTATTATTAGGGCCTGAGCAGCGACCGCTGCGAAGTCCCTATTGTTTTTGTAGAAATTATTATTATTATTATTTTTCCGATTGTTCGATCGCATTTTTGACCCCCGAAACATGCACAAAAACTCACCAAACTTGGCAGTCTCATCGGGCATGGCGAAAAATTTGATATTTTAACGTCTAATATGAACAGGAAGTGAGTTATGAATTTTTGAAAGTCCGACTTTTGCCCTTTTTTGCATGTTTACAGGGGTCATTCTTTTGCACCCTGATCCTAAAGGCTTCATCTGATTGCCTTAAAATTCTGTCTGTAGCATCTGAAGACCTGGGACAAACACTGGGGCTAAAATTTTTTGTTTCCGAAATACTATATGACGGGGGCGGGGCTTCAAAGTTTTCACTTAAGATTTCCTTCGCCGCAATGGACAAAATGCTTAATAACTCTCCTGCACATGCTGCTAAATATCCAAAACTTCACATGTACATAAAGAGTCTGTACCTGAAGACATCTATAAGTTTATATTCAGTTATACACCTTGCGCCAATCAATATCATTTTTTACATTTTGACGTACTGCACGGTGCCCTTTTAACGAATCCGATTGAAAATTGGCTAGAAAAGACTCAAGACATTGATCTTACTCTATCCCTATTTTTATGACTTTCCTTCAAAGGGCGTGGCTATTACGGTGCCGCAGAGTCTGATTATTCTCCGTGGCAAAAAAAGTTCCTGCAAAATGATTCAGATGATCCATCTTCTGGAAATCTTTCACATTTGAGGATATTCAGGCCCTGAAGACGGCTGCCAACTTATTTTTGATCGCAGTGGTAGCGCCACCAACTGGTTAAAACAAATACAAATTATTTTCGTTGATGTTTTTCTCCGGGCAGGTGAACAAAATCTACCTTATATTTGCTCGGATGAGTGTTTAGGCCTTGAGCATGTCACAATACGAAAGTCTTTCGCCTTCTTCAGAGTGTCACATGATGGTGTCTTGTGACCCGTCTTTATCAGCTGATGTTCCATGAGGGCGTGACTTACCTGTCACAAGAATGAAGGCAAGTCACGCCCCCCGCTGTCCGTTCACTCCGCCAAAATGCTGCTCCAGGTGGTAGAGAGGATGAAGGCTCCCTTGTCTCTGTTCATGGTTTTTATGCCTCGCTTGCAGATCTCAATGGCCTCTCTGATCCAGCGCTGTTGTTTGTTCTCTTCGGTGCGGATGACCCTGCCCTTCTCCCGGTCCATGATGTGGTTTTCGCTTTTGCAGTGGTCAGTGATTGCTGATTTGTAATGTTCATGTTGTGCTTGTTCTTTTACTGCTCTGATTTTTCATTTTTTTGACAGGTAAGTCACACCCTCATGGAACATCAGCTGATAAAGACGGGTCTCAAGACACCATCATGCGACACTCTGAAGAAGGCGAAAGACTCGCCGAAACATGTCAGGTAAAAAATTAACCTAAAACATAATTGTCTGCTTTTAATGAATCAGTCAAATATCAATAATAAGAAGACAAAATGAACCTAATACAAATAAATGAATGCTTAATAACTCCCCTGCACATGCTCCTAAAAATCCAAACCTTCTGTCATGATACGCGTCGGGCATGACAGCCTTTTGTTATTGTTTTCGTCACCTCCCTGCCATGTGTCTTTTGTTATTGTTTTCGTCACCTCCCTGCCATGTGCTTTGTGTTATTGTTTTCGTTCTCACCAGCCACGCACCTGTTCCCAGTTCACGATCACACACCTGCTCCCCATCTGCTCCCCTGATTACCGGACTATTTATACCTCCCATGCCCTCAACCCAGTGTCGGGTCATTATCCCGTTTGGCTCCCTGTTGCTGCGTCACGGACTGTCACGACCGCTCCTAGATCTCGTTCCTGCTCTGGTTCTCGTTTCCGTCCTCGTTCCGGCCCTTTATCCTTGTCCCAGTTAGTCGCGTCCTGTTTGCCCTTGTTGTTTGTATCCTGCCTCGCTGTTTGTCCTCGTTTGATCCCTTCAATAAATTCCCCTTAACATCATCCATTTCCCTGCCTCCTCGCCTATTGGGTCCACCTCCTCCTTGCCATAAGGCAATCCTGACAGAATGACCCGACCCAGAAAAAAGGACCCAGCGAGGGGCTCGCGGCGGCGTCGTGGACACCGCCGCACGGACCCCCCCCCACCAACCCGCCGATCAGCTCAGCACCACGTCTGCCACGCTACCCGCTTACCCCGCTTACGAGGACGAGCTCGCAAGTGTCGTCTACATGCTGGACTCCCGCCGCACTGAGCTGAGTGCACAAATGGCCCAGATAGCGGAGCGGGTGGCCTCGATAGCGGCGAAGGGCGCCGCCGAGGCACCATCCCGGGAGACTCTCAAGGAGCTGACAGCCCAGATCGCGGCGCTGAAGGTCCAGACGGTGGAGAGCATGAGGCAGTCTCTCTCGCTGCAGGCCCAGCTGGCTGACAGAAAGCAGGCTGAAAGGGGTCACGCCTCCACGTCAGCTGCCGCAACCCATGTCGCCTCCACGCCAGCTGCAGCAGCCCATGCAGTCTCCCCGCCAGCTGCTGAGCCCTGCCACGGCTCCCCGCCAGCTGCTGAGTCCCTTCCCGGCTCCCCGCCAGCCGCAGCGCCCCTTCCCGGCTGCCCGCCAGCGGCTGAGTCCCTCCCCGGCTCCCCGCCAGCCGCAGCGTCCCTTCCCGGCTGCCCGCCAGCTGCTGAGTCCCTTCCCGGCTCCCCGCCAGCCGCAGCGTCCCTTCCCGGCTGCCCCCCAGCCGCAGCGTCCCATCCCGGCTCCTCGCCAGCTGCTGAACCCTGTTCCGGCTCCCCGGCAGCTGCCGAGCCCCTTCCCGGCTCCCCGGCAGCTGCCGAGCCCCTTCCCGGTTCCCCGCCAGCTGCCGAGCCCCGTCCCGGCGCTCTGCCAGCTGCTGAGCCCCGTCTCGGCTCCCCGCTAGCTGCTGAGCCCCGTTCCGGCGCCCCGCCAGCTGCCGAGCCCCTTCCCGGCTCCCCGCCAGCTGCCGAGCCCCGTTCCGGCTCCACGCCAGCGGATGAGTCAAGTGCCGGCTCCCCGCCAGCGGATGAGTCCTGTTCCGGCTCCTCCCCAGCTGTTGAGTCCCGTCCGGACTTCCTGCCAGCTGCTGAACCCCGTTCCGGCTCCCCGCCAGTTGATACGCCCCGTCCCGGCTCACCCCAAGCTGGGGGGGCCCGTTCTGGCCTCCTGAGAGCTGCTGACCCCCCCTCCGGCGCCTCGCCACCGCCACAAGTCCCTGTTCTGGCGGAGCACGTCCTGCGTCCGCCACCAGCCCCTGTTCCGGCGGAGCACGCCCTGCGTCCGCCACAAGTCCCTGTTCCGGCGGAGCACGCCCTGCGTCCGCCACCAGTCCCTGTTCCGGCGGAGCACGCCATGCGTCCGCCACAAGTCCCAGTTCTGGCGGAGCACGTTCGGCGTCCGCCACAAGTCCCTGGTCCGGCGGAGCACGCCCTGCGTCCGCCACCAGTCCCTGTTCCGGCGGAGCATGTCCTGCGTCCGCCACAAGTCCCTGTTCCGGCGGAGCACGTCCTGCGTCCGCCACAAGTCCCTATCCCGGCGGAGCACGCCCGGTGTCCGCCATCAGTCCCTGTTCCGGCGGAGCACGTCCTGCGTCCGCCACAAGTCCCTGTTCCGGCGGAGCACGCCCTGCGTCCGCCACCAGTCCCTGTTCCGGCGGAGCACGCCATGCGTCCGCCACAAGTCCCAGTTCTGGCGGAGCACGTTCGGCGTCCGCCACAAGTCCCTGGTCCGGCGGAGCACGCCCTGCGTCCGCCACCAGTCCCTGTTCCTGCGGAGCACGCCATGCGTCCGCCACAAGTCCCTGTTCTGGCGGAGCACGTTCTGTGTCCGCCACAAGTCCCTGTTCTGGCGGAGCACGTCCTGCGTCCGCCACCAGTCCCTGTTCCGGCGGAGCACTCCATGCGTCCGCCCCAAGTCCCTGTTCCGGCGGAGCACTCCATGCGTCCGCCCCAAGTCCCTGTTCCGGCGGAGCACGCCATGCCTCCGCCACAAGTCCCTGCTCTGGCGGAGCACGTCCTGCGTCCGCCACAAGTCCCTGTTCCGGCGGAGCACGCCATGCGTCCGCCACAAATCCCTGCTTCGGCGGTGCCAGACGGCCCGCCGCCAACCCAATTCCCTGTCCCGGCGGCGCCCGAGGACACGCCATTGCTTCCCGTCACTCCCTCGGCGGTGCTCGACGATCCGCCGTCGCCCCAAGCTCCTTTTTCGGCGGAACTCGACGATTCGCCGGCGCTCCAGTTTCCTGCCTGGGCGGTGGACGACGACCCGCCGTCGCTTCTCGTCTCTGTCACAGCGGCTCCCGACGAAGCGCCGCCGCTCCACGTTCCTGTCTCAGCGGGGTTGGAGGACCAGCCGCCGTGCCACGTTCCGGTCTCGGCGGGGTTCGAGGACCAGCCGCCGCTCCACGTTCATGTCTCGGCGGGGTTCGAGGACCAGCCGCCGCTCCACGTTCCTGTCTCGGCGGGGTTGGAGGACCAGCCGCCGTGCCACGTTCCTGTCTCAGCGGGGTTGGAGGACCAGCCGCCGCCTGCCGCCCTTGCCTCGGCGGCATCCGACGAACCGCCACCACTCCACGTTCCTGTCCCGGCGGGGCTTGACAACCAGCCGCCGCTCCACTTTCCTGTCTCTGCAGGGTTCGAGGACCAGCCGCCATGCCACGTTCCTGTCTCGGCGGGGTTCGACGACCAGCCGCCGCTCCACGTTCCGGTCTCGGCGGGGTTCGAGGACCAGCCGCCGCTCCACGTTCCTGTCTCGGCGGGGTTCGAGGACCAGCCGCCGCTCCACGTTCCTGTCTCGGCGGGGTTCGAGGACCAGCCGCCGCTCCACGTTCCTGTCTCGGCGTGGTTCGACGACCAGCCGCCGCTCCGCGTTCCTGTCCCGGCGGGGTTCGACGACCAGCCGCCGCCGCCGCTCCACGTTCCTGTCTCGGCGGGGTTCGACGACCAGCCGCCGCCGCCGCTCCACGTTCCTGTCTCGGCGGGGTTCGACGACCAGCCGCCGCTCCATGTTCCGGTCTCGGCGGGGTTCGACGACCAGCCGCCGCACCAAGTGCCTGCCTCGACGGCGGTCGACGACCAGCCGCCGCACCAAGTGCCTGCCTCGACGGCGGTCGACGTCCCACCGCCACGTCTCGTCCCGGCTCCGGCGGGGTCCGGCGTTCCACCATGCCTCGTCTCCGTCTCGGCGGCGTCCGACGTCCCGCCATCACTCCAAGTTCCTGCCTCGGCTGCGCCCGCCTCAACGCCGGTCCAAGCTCCGTCCTCTGCAGCACCCAGCGTCCCGCCGCCGCCCCTCGTCTCAGCCCCATCAGCGGACTCAAGGTGGAGTTCGGGTCGTCCCGGACGTCCGCCTGAATGGCCCCATCGGGACGTATTGGTCTGGCCACCCGCACGGCCCCCTGAAGGGCCACGAAAGGACTCGCTGGTCTGGCCCCCCGGGCATCCGCCAGACCGGCCTCGATCACGGGTCGTTGACCCACCTCCCGACCCCTTCCGCCCACCCTTGTTTTTGGGACATGGTTTTTTCGTTTTTGTTATTCTTGGGGACGGCTGGAATCCGTCCCTTGAGGGGGGGTACTGTCATGATACGCGTCGGGCATGACAGCCTTTTGTTATTGTTTTCGTCACCTCCCTGCCATGTGTCTTTTGTTATTGTTTTCGTCACCTCCCTGCCATGTGCTTTGTGTTATTGTTTTCGTTCTCACCAGCCACGCACCTGTTCCCAGTTCACGATCACACACCTGCTCCCCATCTGCTCCCCTGATTACCGGACTATTTATACCTCCCATGCCCTCAACCCAGTGTCGGGTCATTATCCCGTTTGGCTCCCTGTTGCTGCGTCACGGACTGTCACGACCGCTCCTAGATCTCGTTCCTGCTCTGGTTCTCGTTTCCGTCCTCGTTCCGGCCCTTTATCCTTGTCCCAGTTAGTCGCGTCCTGTTTGCCCTTGTTGTTTGTATCCTGCCTCGCTGTTTGTCCTCGTTTGATCCCTTCAATAAATTCCCCTTAACATCATCCATTTCCCTGCCTCCTCGCCTATTGGGTCCACCTCCTCCTTGCCATAAGGCAATCCTGACACCTTCACCTGTAAATAAAACGTCCCGACCTGAAGACATCTTAATGTTATTATTTTGTTATACACACAGTGCCGCCAAGTGGAATCAAAAATTTGTTTTTATTTTAATTTTCACGTACTGCACGGTGCCCTTTTGACGAATCCGACTGAAAATTAGTCAGAATAGACTCAAGACAATGATCTTACTCTCTGCCGAATTTTGTGACGTTTTGGCAAAAGGCGTGGCTATTAAGGTGCTGAAAAGTCCGATTGTACTCTGTGGCAACAAAAGCTCCGGCAACATGACTCAGATGATCCTATCTTCTCGAAGTTGTACACATTTGAGGATACTTCAGCCCTGAAGACATCTACCAACTTATTTTACATCGTAGTAGTAGCGCCACCAACTGGTAAAAGCTAATACAAGTTATTTTCTTGGATGTTTTTCTCCGTGCAACTCAACAAGGTCGCCCTCATATATGCTCGGATGACTGTTTCGGCCATGAGGATGTCACAATACAAAATTCGTGATTTTTCGTGAAAAGTTGTGGGAGTGGCATTGCACTGTTCGGCAATAAAACAAAGCTGATTATGAGGTTCTAAATATGAACGACAACTCGTAAAACTTTACACACACATCAGGCCGAGCAAATTTATCAATATTTTATACGTTAGTTGTGCAGCTTTTTTTAAATGGCTCGCCATGGCCCTCGAGAAATGTTAAAAAAAAAGCAGCTCTGGTTGAGTGTTTCACCTCGCTTTTTGTAAATTTTATGGAGTACAGTGAACCCTCGGTTATCGCGGTTAATGGGGACCGAGACCACCCGCGAAAACTGAAAATCCGCGAAGTAGCGGCGCACCTTCAAAAATGCTTAAAAAAAAATACAATATATATAATAAATATATAAATATATATATATATATATATATATATATATATATATATATATATATATATACGGGGGGAGAGAGAGAGAGAGAGTGAAATTCATGTTATAACAAAAAAACCAAATTATTATTAAAACGTATTATTTTTTTATTCCCCAGCCATTCTTTTTGTATTTATTTAATTACTCCGACTTTTACCTGCTGGTACGCCGTCCGGTGTGCCCTGTGAAATGAAAGGTGGCATTCTTTATTTATTTATTCATTTATTCATTCATAACTGACAGCCTCGCGCTCCGCTCGTGCCCGGGCAGAAGAGGTGCTCCAATTCGGCTTAACTGTGACACACGCCCGCCCTCCTCCCCCGGAGCTTCCATTCGGTTAAACTTAGGGGCCGCTTGGCACCGCCGTGCCCGGGGAAGGTGCTCCTCTTCGGCTTACTGTGACGCGAGCATGCCCTCCTCCTCCGGAGCTTCCATTCGGTTAAACTTAGGGGCCGCTTGGAACCGCCCGTGCCCGGGGAAGGGGCTTCTCTTCGGCTTACTGTGACGCGAGCATGCCCTCCTCCTCCGGAGCTTCCATTCGGTTAAACTTAGGGGCCGCTTGGAACCGCCCGTGCCCGGGGAAGGTGCTCCTCTTCGGCTTACTGTGACGCGAACATGCCCTCCTCCTCCGGAGCTTCCATTCGGTTAAACTTAGGGGCCGCTTGGCACCGCCCGTGCCCGGGGAAGGTGCTCCTCTACGGCTTAACTGCCACGCACGCCGGCCGGAGCTCTGGTACGGTCCGAACCGCGCGAAACGTCGCCACCGATCGTGTCCGGGGGAACGTGCTCTTCTTCGTCCACTCTCCTCTTCGCCCACGCTCTTCTTCGGCGCACGCCGGCCGTCTAACCGCTCCAGCGCCCCGTCGTGCCGCTTGGCGAAACTACAATGCCCCCGAATATTTTTTAGACCCGCGAAGCACTGAACCCGCGAAAGGTGAACCGCGAAGTAGCGAGGGTTCACTGTATGTATAAGACCAAGACCTACAAAAAAGTCTCTTGGAGCAATGAGCTAGGTTTTACAGGAAGTCGGCCATTTTGAATTTACTTAAAAGGGGGCGGGTCACCACAATGGACTTTGTGTAGAAATTATTATTGGGGCCCGAGCAGCGACCACGGCGAGGTCCCTATTGTTTTTGTCGAAAATATTATTACTTTTATTATTATTATTATTATTATTATTATTATTAGGGCCTGAGCAGCGACCGCTGCGAATTCCCTATTGTTTTTGTAGAAATTAGTATTATTATTATTTTTCCGATTGTTCGATCGCATTTTTGACCCCCGAAACATGCACAAAAACTCACCAAACTTGGCAGTCTCATCGGGCATGGCGAAAAATTTTATATTTTTTAACGTCTAATATGAACAGGAAGTGAGTTATGAATTTTTGAAAGTCCGACTTTTGCCCTTTTTTGCATGTTTACAGGGGTCATTCTTTTGCACCCTGATCCTAAAGGCTTCATCTGATTGCCTTAAAGTTCTGTCTGGAGCATCTTAAGACCTGGGACAAACACTGGGGCTAAAATTTTTTGTTTCCGAAATACTATATGACGGGGGCGGGGCTTCAAAGTTTTCACTTAAGATTTCCTTCGCCGCAATGGACAAAATGCTTAATAACTCTCCTGCACATGCTGCTAAAAATCCAAAACTTCACATGTACATAAAGAGTCGGTACCTGAAGACATCTATATGTTTATATTCAGTTATACACCTTGCGCCAATCAATATCAATTTTTACATTTTGACGTACTGCTCGGTGCCCTTTTAACGAATCCGATTGAAAATTGGCTAGAAAAGACTCAAGACATTGATCTTACTCTATCCCTATTTTTACGACTTTCCTTCAAAGGGCGTGGCTATTACGGTGCCGCAGAGTCTGATTATTCTCCGTGGCAACAAAAGTTCCTGCAAAATGATTCAGATGATCCATCTTCTGGAAATCTTTCACATTTGAGGATATTCAGGCCCTGAAGACGGCTGCCAACTTATTTTTGATCGCAGTGGTAGTGCTACCAACTGGTTAAAACAAATACAAATTATTTTCGTTGATGTTTTTCTCCGGGCAGGTGAACAAAATCTACCTTATATTTGCTCGGATGAGTGTTTAGGCCTTGAGCATGTCACAATACGAAAGTCTTTCGCCTTCTTCAGAGTGTCACATGATGCTGTCTTGTGACCCGTCTTTATCAGCTGATGTTCCATGAGGGCGTGACTTACCTGTCACAAGAATGAAGGCAAGTCACGCCCCCCGCTGTCCGTTCACTCCGCCAAGATGCTGGTCCAGGTGGTAGAGAGGATGAAGGCTCCCTTGTCTCTGTTCATGGTTTTTATGCCTCGCTTGCAGATCTCAATGGCCTCTCTGATCCAGCGCTGTTGTTTGTTCTCTTCTGTGCGGATGACCCTGCCCTTCTCCCGGTCCATGATGTGGTTTTCCCTTTTGCAGTGGTCAGTGATTGCTGATTTGTAATGTTCATGTTGTGCTTGTTCTTTTACTGCTCTGATTTTTTCATTGTTTTGACAGGTAAGTCACACCCTCATGGAACATCAGCTCAAGACACCATCATGCGACACTCTGAAGAAGGCGAAAGACTCGCCGAAACATGTCAGGTAAAAAATTAACCTAAAACATAATTGTCTGCTTTTAATGAATCAGTCAAATATCAATAATAAGAAGACAAAATGAACCTAATACAAATAAATGAATGCTTAATAACTCCCCTGCACATGCTCCTAAAAATCCAAACCTTCACCTGTAAATAAAACGTCCCGACCTGAAGACATCTTAATGTTATTATTTTGTTATACACACAGTGCCGCCAAGTGGAATCAAAAATTTGTTTTTATTTTAATTTTCACGTACTGCACGGTGCCCTTTTGACGAATCCGACTGAAAATGAGTCAGAAAAGATTCAAGACAATGATCTTACTCTCTGCCGAATTTTGTGACGTTTTGGCAAAAGGCGTGGCTATTAAGGTGCTGAAAAGTCCGATTGTACTCTGTGGCAACAAAAGCTCCGGCAACATGACTCAGATGATCCTATCTTCTCGAAGTTGTACACATTTGAGGATACTTCAGCCCTGAAGACATCTACCAACTTATTTTACATCGTAGTAGTAGCGCCACCAACTGGTAAAAGCTAATACAAGTTATTTTCTTGGATGTTTTTCTCCGTGCAACTCAACAAGGTCGCCCTCATATATGCTCGGATGACTGTTTCGGCCATGAGGATGTCACAATACGAAATTCGTCCTTTTTCATGAAAAGTTGTGGGAGTGGCATTGCACTGTTCGGCAACAAAACAAAGCTGATTATGAGGTTCTAAATATGAACGACAACTTGTAAAACTTTACACACACATCAGGCCGAGCAAATTTATCAATATTTTATACGTTAGTTGTGCAGCTTTTTTGAAATGGCTCGCCATGGCCCTCGAGAAATGTTAAAAAAAGCAGCTCTGGTTGAGTGTTTCACCTCGCTTTTTGTAAATTTTATGGAGTACAGTGAACCCTCGGTTATCGCGGTTAATGGGGACCGAGACCACCCGCGAAAACTGAAAATCCGCGAAGTAGCGGCGCACCTTCAAAAATGCTTAAAAAAAATAAACAGGTCACTGCTCGGGCCCTAATAATAATAATAATAATAATTTCCACAAAAACAATGGGGACCTCGTAGCGGTCGCTGCTCGGGCCCTAATAATAATTTCTACAAAAACAATAGGGACCTCGCCGCGGTCGCTGCTCGGGCCCCAATAATAATTTCTACACAAAGTCCATTGTGGTGACCCGCCCCCTTTTAAGTAAATTCAAAATGGCCGACTTCCTGTAAAACCTAGCTCATTGCTCCAAGAGTCTTTTTTGTAGGTCTTGGTCTTATACATACAGTGAACCCTCGCTACTTGGCGGTTCACCTTTCGCGGGTTCAGTGCTTCGCGGGTCTAAAAAATATTCGGGGGCATTGTAGTTTCGCCGAGCGGCACGACGGGGCGCTGGAGCGGTTAGACGGCCGGCGTGCACCAAAGAAGAGCGTGGGCGAAGAGGAGAGTGGACGAAGAAGAGCACGTTCCCCCGGACACGATCGGTGGCGACGTTTCGCGCGGTTCGGACAGTACCAGAGCTCCGGCCGGCGTGCGTGGCAGTTAAGCCGTAGAGGAGCACCTTCCCCGGGCACGGGCGGTGCCAAGCGGCCCCTAAGTTTAACCGATTGGAAGCTCCGGAGGAGGAGGGCATGCTCGCGTGGCAGTTAAGCCGTAGAGGAGCACCTTCCCCGGGCACGGGCGGTGCCAAGCGGCCCCTAAGTTTAACCGAATGGAAGCTCCGGAGGAGGAGGGCATGCTCGCGTCACAGTAAGCCGAAGAGGAGCACCTTCCCCGGGCACGGGCGGTTCCAAGCGGCCCCTAAGTTTAACCGAATGGAAGCTCCGGAGGAGGAGGGCATGCTCGCGTCACAGTAAGCCGAAGAGGAGCACCTTCCCCGGCCACGGGCGGTTCCAAGCGGCCCCTAAGTTTAACCGAATGGAAGCTCCGGAGGAGGAGGGCATGCTCGCGTCACAGTAAGCCGAAGAGGAGCACCTTCCCCGGGCACGGGCGGTGCCAAGCGGCCCCTAAGTTTAACCGAATGGAAGCTCCGGGGGAGGAGGGTGGGCGTGTGTCACAGTTAAGCCGAATTGGAGCACCTCTTCCGCCCGGGCACGAGCGGAGCGCGAAGCTGTCAGTTATGAATGAATAAATGAATAAATAAATAAATAAATAAAGAACGGCACCTTTCATTTCACAGGGCACACCAGACGGCGTACCAGCAGGTAAAAGTCTGAGTAATTAAATAAATACAAAAAGAATGGCTGGGGAATAAAAAAATAATACGTTTTAATAATAATTTGGTTTTTTTGTTCTAACATGAATTTCACTCTCTCTCTCTCTCCCCGTATATATATATATATATATTTATTATATATATTGTATTTTTTTTTAAGCATTTTTGAAGGTGCGCCGCTACTTCGCGGATTTTCAGTTTTCGCGGGTGGTCTCGGTCCCCATTAACCGCGATAACCGAGGGTTCACTGTACTCCATAAAATTTACAAAAAGCGAGGTGAAACACTCAACCAGGGCTGCTTTTTTTAACATTTCTCGAGGGCCATGGCGAGCCATTTCAAAATAGCTGCACAACTAACGTATAAAATATTGATAAATTTGCTCTGCCTGATGTGTGTGTAAAGTTTCACGAGTTGTCGTTCATATTTAGAACCTCATAATCAGCGTTGTTTTATTGCCCACAACTTTTCACGAAAAAGGATGAATTTCGTATTGTGACATCCTCATGGCCGAAACAGTCATCCGAGCATATATGAGGGCGACCTTGTTGAGTTGCACGGAGAAAAACATCCAAAAAAATAACTTGTATTAGCTTTTACCAGTTGGTGGCGCTACTACTACGATGAAAAATAAGTTGGTGGATGTCTTCAGGGCTGAAGTATCCTCAAATGTGTACAACTTCGAGAAGATAGTATCATCTGAGTAATGTTGCCGGAGCTTTTGTTGCCACAGAGTACAATCGGACTTTTCAGCACCGTAATAGCCACGCCTTTTGCCAAAACGTCACAAAATTCGGCAGAGAGTAAGTGAGTCTTTTCTGACTAATTTTCAGTCGGATTCGTCAAAAGGGCACCGTGCAGTACGTGAAAATTAAAATTTAAAAAAATTTTTGATTCCACTTGGCGGCGCTGTGTGTATAATTTTTTTCAGCATGGGCACAAGAATTCCACCGAACATCGCCAGTTCAATGGGATTTTGGTTAAGTCCGCAAATAATAGTGAACAATATACTTTGGCTGCGCGCTCGAATAATTTTACTCGTATATACTTCAATGAGGGTGTAGTGTGGGTATCGGGATCTTTAACACGCCCTAACACGAAGCTGACTCTCCAACCGCCACAGCCTTTTAATGACGAAATTATAAAATAAACAAAAACACTGTTCAACAACATAAAATAAAATAAAAAATCACATCATACTTACATTTATAAACTTTAATCCTCAAGAACATTATTCTCAGGTTGACCGAAAGACGAGGACACGGGAGCGCCTCGGGCATGTTCTTCTTCCTTGTGTAGGCGAATGACGTTTTAAGGTGCTTGTCCGCCACCTGCTGTGCTGAACTATGTATTAAATAAGAAAAGCAAATTGTTGAATGTTTTTTCCCCAATGAAGACTGAATTGTAAAATACCCGGAAATGGCTTTTCTGTTTTATTGTGCATTTAAAAAAAATTCAGATTGTCCTTTTTTGTTGAGATAATTGTTGAATATTGAAATTGCACATGTAACTGGTAATTTAGTTTTAGATATTATTTGAACCAGTGGAGGGCCATGCATTTCACACCTGGGCCTTCAATGAAGTCCTACTTCGTCCTACTTGAATAAATCCCCCTCATAATACCATAATTTATGACACCACGGGTGGACAAACAATATACAGAAAAGCACTTAGACAGCACTGACCGAGTGTTGGACGATATAGCTTCTCTTGAAAGGTCCGTGTTGAAAATGGCCTCGCAAGTGAATCTTCAATTTCTAAAGATAAAGATGTCTTTTAATTGTCCCATAACGGGGACATTTGCAGTGTTACAGCAGCAAAGATATACATCACACAGTGGCACCGACGTAATGTAGCCGTTAATGTATAACATTGGCAGCAGGCATTCATAAAAAGCATGCAAATATACACAGTATATACGTATATACACAGATCCCCATGTATATACACACTTACAGCCCACAACATATACAAGTGTAAGGAAACACTCCTAATGCCTGTCTATGGTTCAGAGGGGAAATAAATAAAAACGCTGCAATGATAAAAAAAAATACTGAATGATTGAAAATACTGCAATGATAAAAATACTGCAAGAATAAAAGTACTGTACCCAGCCAACATGTCCAACTGGGCCCCAAATGGGGTAAATGCGGGATTCCTGGGTACCAAGTGGGAATGGGCTAGAAGTGGGCAATGGTACAGGGTTCCATGTGGGCGCCATCTGGGATTGGTGGGCATGGGCTTAAACTGGGCAAATGTTGTGGGTGCAATACGGGTTGTGTATGGGCTAAGTGGGCATGGGTTAGAACTGGTAAAGATAAAGATAAAGATGTCCTTTATTAGTCCCACAATGGGGAAATTTGAGGTGTTACAGCAGCAAAGATATAGCTCACACAGAGTCGGCGGCGTAATGTAGCCGTTAATGTATAACATTAGCAGCAGACATTCATAAAAAGCATGCAAATATACACAGTATAAACGTATCTAAGTGTAAGGAAAGACTCCTAATGTCTGTCCATTATACAGAGGGGAAAATGCTGTAATGATAAAAACTACTGAATCTACTACTGAAACCATTTATAGGTCCTATTTGGGTTATGTGTGGGCTAAGTGGGCATGGGTTAGAACTGGTCAACCATGTGAGGGTCTCATATGGGCTGTATATGGGCCAAGTGGGCATGGGTTAGAGCTGGTCAACCATGTCTGGGTCCTATTTGGGTTATGTGTGGGCTAAGTGGGCATGGGTTAGAAGTGGTCACCATTTATCGGTCCTGTTTGGGTTATGTGTGGGATAAGTGGGCATAGGTTAGAGCTGGTCAACCATGTCTGGGTCCTGTTATGGGTTATAGATGAGCTAAGCGGGCATGGGTTTGAAAATTTGTTCTGGAGCCTTTTTGATATTTAATGCATGCTATGCTAATAGTAACCACCCGAAGACTATTCTCAGTAGAACTATTCAATGGATGCCAAAACGATAGAGACATGGCCATGGAGCCTATGCTGCGAGATTGTGAAAGGACTAAAATAAGTGTAGGATTTTTGAGGACCAGAAGTCAGCTTTTATTAGGTTTGACATTGATTTAACTTATGGAACAATGCAAATTATGGTCGGGTTGTTGTTGGACTTTTTCCGCTTTTGACTAATGGACGGGTGTTTTTATTTTCTGGGACTCTTTAGAACAAGCGGCACGGTGGCGGACTGGTTAGCAAGTCCGCATCACAGTACAGAAGTGCAAGGTTCTCCCTGTGCCTGCTAGGGTTTTCGCCGGTTTCCTCCCACTTTCCAAAAACATCCATGATAGGTTGATTGGTCACTGGTCCAAGGTCTGAGTGTGAGAGCGGATGGTTGCTTGTCTCTGTGTGCCCTGCGATTGACTGGCAACCAGTTCAGGGTGTACCCTGTCGACTGCCCGAAGACAGCTGGGATAGGCTCCAGCACTCCCGGGGACCCTTGTGAGGACAAGAAGCAGTACAGAGGATTGATTGATTTATTAAAATTAAATTCATGTATTTATCTATGCTAAATTTAACAAGGCTGGACGTTATATTTTGTGAATTTACATGTACCCCCAACTGTGACTTAATAACCCTTAAGGGACAAGATAACATTTTATAATATACCAGACAGCTAAGATTGTCATCTATGAACTATTTGACAAGGCAGGTCCAGCATTGTCAGCCACATCCAACAGTCAACACAGTTACTTTTTTTTAAATAAACAAAATCAACATTATTAATTAATGTTATTTTATTAATTCTGTATGCTGTGAAAGATCTTTATTCAAAGTATATTTGAAGTTATTTCTACCTTATTGCTTGATTTTTGTAGATTCAATTCGGAGTTGTCAAAATTACAGATTCTTTTGAAGGCAGCATATTCAAACTGTGAGAAAAGGAGCGAATGCAAGCTACGCGGTCTTTGAGGTGCGGCAGAAGAGCTGAAAGCACGGTGAGTCCCGAACGATAATTGAATTAATTAATTAATCTTGGGTAAATGTCTGGCTCTCATTTTTTGGACTTACTTTACAATGTGTTTTGTAATTTTTCAAGGTTGCCTGTGTTGGAAAACTGCTTGGTGCGTTAGCTAAAACACAGTATGCTAAAATGATAAGTGACGAGAACACAGAGGGTATATCAACAACGTACGTACTCGAATTATTTTGGGGAAAACTTAAGTACATTATAATCACCCTTTTAATAATACTGATAAGCGTTGTGTGTTTTATTTATTTTTATGAGGACCTTTACAACGAGCTACATATTGTTAGCATTGGGCCTACGACGCTAAACACAGTGTCCCTCGATCTCTCTCCAAAATTCTCCAAAAGACTTAAGCTTTCACTCAAATTAATACAATCTACTCCACTAGCTCATTTAAGGCTTTTTTGTGATGTGTTTGATTTGGGTAAGTAAAGCAAAACATATTAACTGTTGAATGTTGCCTGTTATTTAAATAATAGAAATTCAAGATGAAAGTTGAACAGATATTGAAATGCTAGATTGGCTCATTCAGAATCATGCCACAATGTGCTTTGTATGTTTTGTGTGTGGGTTTATCAAGCTCTAATTCAATGCAGTGTCCAAAACGAGCGCGCATAATTGTTGGATGAATGTTGGTTAATAGAGTCAGATAATAGTTCCAACAGTTGAACAGATGTTGAAATGCTAGATTGGCTCATTCAGAATCATGCCACAATGTGCTTTGTATGTTTTGTGTTTAGGCTTATCAAGCTCTAATTCAATGCAGTGTTGAGCTGCATTTGAGAGGAACTACGTAAGTAACTAATGTGGAAAAATTGTGACTTCTTTGTGTACTTTTATTTTGAATATTCAAATTTTGTGGGTAAAGGTTAGAGAAAATAAGTTAAAAATGAGAGCTGTACAGGTATTTAAGTTTTTGGTTTGTAAAATACCCGAATGTGGGTTTCAGCCGGTGAGGCAATGATTGGACAGAGCAAAAGCTATGCTCCAAAATAGAAGTGATTACACCTTCACTAGACTAACCTGCAGCTAATTACATAATTATAAAATTAACACTTTAACCTGGCTTCCCCATCACAGATGTATTCTTTTAAATGCAAAGCTTTTTGTTCTAGCTTTTGTTGTTAAATGACATTCATGCCCAAGTGTCTATGCATCCATTGCAGGGATGTTTTCTCAAGTGACGAGTCTGAAGCCTGTGATGACGAAGTACCATCTACACCTCCCCATGGATTGTCACAGAGAAAAAGCTTCCTAACCAAGAGAGGCGCTGCAGAAGGTCCTTGAGTACGTCCAACGTGTTGAGTCTGTGAGTCTACTGCAGGATCTAATGCAGGTATGAAAATGATGAAATTTTAATGTATTATCTTCAAAATTAAAATAATTATTTAATTTCTTGAAATATAAAATTAGGTACCCTAAACCCAAGTAGGAACCCCAGTCCCAGTACATTCCTGATTCTGGAGCTACAGAGATCAAACCATCCTACTGTATCACTAAATAGCCCCACCTCTAAAACCCTGATTCGGAAGGCCGAGTTGAAAGACTTCAGAGTTCAAGATGGTCAACTGCAACTATGATAAGCCGAATGTGTTCACCCCAAGTCGGAAACTGAGAAAAAGACTCAATTTTCACATGATTTCAGTCCCTTCTATATTTAAAAGAATGTATTGGGGCTCTAAAAATGTGAAATATTTTTACAAGTATTTCTTTTACTACTCATAGGCAGTTTCATAATAATAGTACAATTTGGCATCGTGTATTGTTTTTTGGTTCCATTCAAAATGCACAAGACGTATAGACATATTTTGTTTGTGGATCGCTGCAGCATCACACGAGCGCACAGAGACAAACGTGGCAGCAACTTAAAACAATTAAAATATCGAATCGAAATCGGGAACTGAAAATCAAAAATCGAATCGGGGCTAGAGTGAATCGTTACCTCCCTAATCATAATCATTTTGGTAGAATGTTGGGCTCTTGCCCTTTGAGTGTATATGGCGTTACCGAAGCTGTTCACTTAATCGACAATTCCTTTCCTGTGACGTTTATCATACCCAGTTTAACTGCCAAAATATTTTTAAGTGTGTGATGATTATCTGGATCGAGTGACACCCATGTTATAATGGTTGCAGGTATTGGTGGATTGGACGATAGTGTCAGAACAATGATGGCGTTCATCATGACAAATCCTCTGTCTCTGAAGTACAATCTCTTTGGACATCGTAGCAAGAACAAGCGCCGAGACCTGCCTTTTTCTGATGTTCTATACGGTAATATATATATATATATTTTTTTTTTTTTTAAGGGATTGTGGTGTGAAGACATTTCAGCATGTCCCATAAGGTTTCACAATCATTAAATAGCTTTACTAAGTTGACTTCTTGTCTTTTTTGTTTTAGGAGCACTGAAAAGGAATGGAGCCACAAAGGACATCAACGAGAAGGACACAGGCAACCCTGTCCAAGTGGTTCATGGGAGCTTGTGATCAAGGTGGGAATAGGGCAGTTCGAGCTCGGAGATCTCAAGGCAACTGTCAGGTTTAAAACGTCCTGACGCCATTTTTAGACTGAAGGTGGCATAAATCCAGACCAAACCAGTTAGAGTTTTGTTTTTGACCATTCGCGAATGGGAGAGGAAGTCAGGAGGTGAAGCAGGCGTCTTGCCAGTTCAATCTCGCGCACTCTCTCTCACTCTCTACCACCCGTTCGGTCTTTTATCAGCAACCTAAGCAGACAATGGAGGTCTGTCTGAAATTCTAGCAGGCAGGCAGGAAGCAATCAACCACAGTAGTCAGTCAGGAATTCGAAACTAAAGTGTGTGCGTGTGTTCCAGTTGTGCGCGTGTGTGCTAAAGCAATAATGTGAGTGTCTGTGTGTGTGTGCGCAATTATAACTGATACAAATAGTGTATAAAAACATGATTAGAAATACACAAACTATTTACATATCCTCATCCCATCTCACATTCCCCCGTTTGTGGGTTTAAATCATGTTCTTACGGCTTTAAGACAGATCATCATAATGAAATCATACAACAGTGTGGTCATCCGTGGAGGGGCGAAAACCCTCAGTAGGGACAAAATTCCCCTCCTCCCTTCCGGCGTGGAACGAGATTCTCATGGTATGTTGGTCACTTGGGAATAAAACATAAAAAAACTTCAATATACCTAGTGAAAAATAACAAAACTGTCTCCACGCAGAGCTTGTCTCCACGCAGAGCTTGTCTCTGCGGCGACTTGATGGAGGCCCTTGCCTCGTTGTAGGAGGGGACAGCCGTCTTTACCTCCCGGATCTTCGTGTGTGGTGTATGTGTGTGCATGTGTGGGGGCAGGGGCAAAAGGGTCCATGTGTTATTTAGGTTTCAGTGTCCAGTTCGAGTTTGTCATTGTCCAGTTCGAATTCGTCATTCTCAACATCAATCAGGTTGTAATGGTACATTTGGGCAACAAACATGCAGTTAATAATCATCTTTGTCATAAGAATAATGCAACATGAACAGACTACACATAACAAAAATGAAAACCATAATTATCCCGATATATTGTCTTTCAAATTCTTCGTAGTGGTCATAACATCAATAATTGTTTCATTTTATTAAAAATGTAAATGCAGTAATGTTCTCCAATCAAGGCTAAAATTCTTTATGTACGTCATTAATTTCCAAACAATATCTAATCTTTTTGTTCTGTGGCTTCAACATTCGTATCTGTGGCTGGTTGTGCGGTTCCGATGTGCGTGTGGTCCGATATTGTGACTCAGGTGGGCTCCTGTTCGAGGGATTCGCGTTGCTCGGCCTTTAGCTGGAAACCGGAGAAGCTTGTACTGCAACTGGTGGATCCAGCTGCCACGCCCCGTGACCTTTGCTGCCGTCGGGGTCACTGCAATCATCTGGCGAGGGCCATCTCAGCATTCACTTGTCCCAACGAAGTCGTTTCAGCACCTTGAAGAAGAGTTGGTCTCCCACACGGACGTGATTTCTCTGTGGATCAGAACACACTGACCAGTAATTGCGTCTTTTTTTTTTTTTTTTGGTCAAAACATGTTTCCCATGTGGACTGGGACTGATGTGCCAGTCGCTGGTGGTTCTGATGAACCTGAGAGTCGATAGGGGATAGTGTCCTAACTTCGGCTGGCACTATCCTCATTGCTGTGATTGAAACACAGTCTGGTCATTGTCTCCTTTTTTTCCCTCATTGTCTTGATAAGTCTGCCCTTAACAGTCCCATTAGTGCGTTCCACAAGTCCTGCAGACTGTATGCACAATGACGCTTTGAGTCAATTTTGCAACAACTGTCCCACTTGTTACAACATCATTCACAAATGCATAATTTTCACTTCAAATCACTTCTTGAAATTCCAAATGTCAGGATAATTTGTGTTAGGTTGAAGATGTATTTTATCCCATATTTTACTCTATTAGTATTGCAAAAGAATTGTTCCACAGCGTGACCCATGTTTGACCATATGGATGAGAAGACTTCACAGAGAAGCGGATGCCTGAAGACTGGATCAACGTCTGCAACATCAAAGGAGGTGTGCTGAGACACACCTCTGAAACAAAAGGACTGAGACTTTAGTACCAGAGCACTAAAAGGGCATATCTGCCTTTTCAATCAGTGGATGACTGCCATTGATGTCTGTCTTTCCTCTTGTGTCTGAGATGTTTACATGTTCCTGCTGGTGCTCCCCCCTTCATCCCTTAGTGCAAATACATTGTATTGTTAGGGACTTCCCTAATAAAATAGAGGGCTCGGCGGAGTGTGCTCCAGAACGAATTTGGAGATGTAACTGAGCACACCTCCGTTCGTTCTCCTCGCGAGTAAAAGATCAACTCTTGTCTTCCTTCCATTCATTTAGCCTATGTTCAGTGAATGCTTAGGTGATTGAACCTGACAATTTGATTACACAACACTTTTTCCAACTGTTTTAGCATCAACATATGTTGTCGGAAACAACTTAATCCATTTTGAAAACATATGAATTACAACCAAACAATATTGCATCTCAAACAAATAACACTGTCTAAAAAAAAGTTTTTTGTTGAAAAGTCTGTATGTGGGAACAATTTCATATCATACTACCCCTCTCTTGACACATGGTTATGCTCGTGTGTCACTCTTATTACTTTTCCAATCAATGAATTAGGCAGCCAGGATTTGCCATCTGCCAATTTGCTGATCCTGTCCTCAGCAATGTTTGCACCTTTGTTCTCCCAATGTGTGCGTTCAATTACTGGTACCTTTTTCCCTGGCGTGGGATCAAATTGTCAAGTTGATTTTCTGCGTGTGGGGGTGTGTTCATTTTCCCTTTTAGCTGCGCTGTGTCGATATAAAGGCGAGGCAGTTTCCAATTGTAATTGTGTCATTTTCTGTTAAGTGAATTTTGCGTTCACAAATAACTATTTTAGACGTGCTTTATGCACAACTTTTCTTTTCCTGTTGTGGTTTTTAAAGCCCAATGTCGACAGAACGCATGAACATTTATCTTGATTGTCAGTCCACATTGTAACCATACAACTCATACAAGATGGGAAACCCCAAATTTTAATTAGCTCACACCCGCCTACGCTCTTCCTGCTTATCCTAACAATCTCTTATCCGTTGGTATCACAATGTTAGTACTCCCATCGCATAAAAGTCAGTTTGATTTCAGGCTGCGACCTTGGTTCTCAAACACTTTTACTTCTTATCAGTCTGGAATGCCCACCTGGTCTGTGTTACAAGTCTGAGTTCCTCCAGTCGGGAGGAAGGTCAAGTCGCGGTTTGGTGATAATTTGGACGGCTCCACAGTCGTGTGGTGCCTCCTAGATGATGCGGGGAAAAAATGACGCTGGGCTGAAATGCACCGCAACTTATCAGTATAATGTGTCCCTGTGACAATTAGGCCGGCGTGCAATGTGAATGTGGTGGGAAAAGAATGTAATTTTTTGATTCCTTAAAGCAGCAGTGAAAGCTCTTAATCACACTCTAAGTGGTTCTCTGCCACGAAATCCAAATTGTTGTGACTAAATATGCAAATGAATTCATTTTGCCCTGGTTCCTGCAGTAACCCAGGCTAATGAAGTCATTTTTTGCAGTCACTGTTTTGCTCAAATGGCTTATAATAATTTGGTAGTGCGTTAAGATGCTTTGTCGATACAATCTTGTAGTGTATCTTCACAAGTTCCAACATACACAACCCATTCCATGGCCATGACGATACTGTTTTAAAGATTACCAAGGCTTGTTGGACCTTTCTCTGCCACATAAATTACAGCCCTGAGAGGCACTGGGCCTCAACTTTATCTATGAAGGGTCAGGGATTTAATGGGGGTCACCGAGGCGTCCCAAGGAAAGTTTTTACAGAAAAGTGGTCTGGCAATATCTTTTCTCTTTCTTATCACTGACAATGCGCCCCTTTAAAGTTTTGACGTTTGTTTGAATTCGCCCGTGCTTATTAATTCTATTGAAGTCCAATTTTGTCAGTGTATCACGGCCTAATGAGTAAAACGCATGTTGATGTAGAACTCCTTCTACACACACTTTTATGTTTGACTTTTTACGTCACGTGATCCTCCATTGCTACCACAACTCGTCCTGAAAAGTTAATGTTTTGTAACAAGACTTACTGCTTCCTCCTTTCTTTCTTTTCTTTTTCCTTCCTTCTGCCCAACACGTTCATGCTTTCTGTGCATAATTTAGAATTTTCTTTTCCATTTTACAAGTTGGCCAATTTAAATTAGGTTGTTTTATTTGAAAAGCCTGTAATTCTCTTTTTTTTCCCCTTTTCACCTAATCACAAATTTCTTATCACAAAAATGAACATGTTAATTCTATTTTATTTCCTATTTTTCCAATCTTGTGACTCATTTCACTTCAACCAGTTCTACCTTAAAGTGGACAAGTACACATCAATGTTTTTTGTAGTTTCTATTTTCTTCTCTGCTTTAATGAAAATTATAGCCCTTCTAGCCAAATTTTTCCTGTGTCATTTCTATCTCTGCATTTCATTCCATTTCTGGCCTACCTTAATACTAAAACAAAAATGCTCTTTCAAAAATTAAAACTATCTAAAACTAGTGATGGCAAAATGAAGCCCCATAAAGCAGCCAAGCCCTGCAGGGAAATACTTCACACACGAATGGGCTTCGAGATGCTTCATTTTTCTTGACTACGCCATCCCATGGACAGAAAAATGTATAACATGCTTGGTGCATGCAATAAAATGGTGAGCTGTAAATCATGCTCTGCCCACCAAACAATATGTATTTGAAGAGTGATTTTAATTGTTCTGTTTTACTTTGTCTTCTAACTTCTCCAATATTCAGACAGCTCCGCCGAGACCAACGTTTCACCCCCACACTGATATAAAATGGACCCAACCGTTTGGGTCTCTTTCCAAATTTGGTACCAAAGCCTCCCCCACAGTGCGGCAGCTATCTTGAATTGGCCCGTTCCCAGAAAGTTTTACTTCATTCAGTGTCATTCAGTATTATTCAAAATCTTTCAGTGTCATTCCAAATCATTCAATGTCATTCACAATCTTTCCACATCCTTCCACCTTCCATCGTTCAGTGTCATTCCACATTCTCTTTCATATATAACATAACATAACAATAACATAATCCTGGGTCAGCAGACACCTAATTAATGTGTTAATACATGATACATTTTTCTATAAGCAACCCTTATGATTGTAACGTATTTTTAATTCTTTCTAGGCGGGAACTGTCCGAACAAAAAATTCATGCAATTTGTAATTAGACACTTTGTCATACAAAAAGTCACTCAGGGCAAGAGAAAAAAAATTGTCACTTGCCCAAGTTGGGCAAGTAATTTGGCCACTCGGGCAAGGCAAATTTTAGTGGCACTTGCCCTATGGGCAAGCAGTTTTTAAAGTTAACTTCGAACCCTGTGATGGTGTCTTGTGACCTGTCTTTATCAGCTGATGTTCCATGAAGGCGTGCCTTACCTGTCACAAGAATGAAGGCAAGTCACGCCCCCCGCTGTCCATTCACTCCGCCAAGACGCTGCTCCAGGTGGTAGAGAGGATGAAGGCTCCCTTGTCTCTGTTCATGGTTTTTATGCCTCGCTTGCAGATCTCAATGGCCTCTCTGATCCAGCGCTGTAGTTTGTTCTCTTCTGTGCGGATGACCCTGCCCTTCTCCCGGTCCATGATGTGGTTTTCCCTTTTGCAGTGGTCAGTGATTGCTGATTTGTAATGTTCATGTTGTGCTTGTTCTTTTACTGCTCTGATTTTTTAATTTTTTTGACAGGTAAGTCACACCCTCATGGAACATCAGCTGATAAAGACTGGTCTCAAGACACCATCATGCGACACTCTGAAGAAGGCGAAAGACTCGCCGAAACATGTCAGGTAAAAAATTAACCTAAAACATAAATGTCTGCTTTTAATGAATCAGTCAAATATCAATAATAAGAAGACAAAATGAACCTAATACAAATAAATGAATGCTTAATAACTCCCCTGCACATGCTCCTAAAAATCCAAACCTTCACCTGTAAATAAAACGTCCCGACCTGAAGACATCTTAATGTTATTATTTTGTTTTACACACAGCGCCGCCAAGTGGAATCAAAAATTTGTTTTTATTTTAATTTTCACGTACTGCACGGTGCCCTTCTGACGAATCCGACTGAAAATTAGTCAGAAAAGACTCAAGACAATGATCTTACTCTCTGCCGAATTTTGTGACGTTTTGGCAAAAGGCGTGGCTATTACGGTGCTGAAAAGTCCGATTGTACTTTGTGACAACAAAAGCTCCGGCAACATGACTCAGATGATCCTATCTTCTCGAAGTTGTACACATTTGAGGATACTTCAGCCCTGAAGACTTCTACCAACTTATTTTTCATCGTAGTAGTAGCGCCACCAACTGGTAAAAGCTAATACAAGTTATTTTCTTGGATGTTTTTCTCCGTGCAACTCAACAAGGTCGCCCTCATATATGCTCGGATTACTGTTTCGGCCATGAGGATGTCACAATACGAAATTCGTCCTTTTTCGTGAAAGGTTGTGGGAGTGGCATTGCACTGTTCGGCAATAAAACAACGCTGATTATGAGGTTGTAAATATGAACGACAACTCGTGAAACTTTACACACACATCAGGCCGAGCAAATTTATATATATATATATATATATATATATATATATATATATATATATATATATATATATATACGGGGAGAGAGAGAGTGAAATTCATGTTACAACAAAAAAAAACAAATTATTATTAAAACATATTATTTTTTAATTCCCCAGCCATTCTTTTTGTATTTATTTAATTACTCCGACTTTTACCTGCTGGTACGCCGTCCGGTGTGCCCTGTGAAATGAAAGGTGGCATTCTTTATTTATTTATTCATTTATTCATTCATAACTGACAGCCTCGCGCTCCGCTCGTGCCCGGGCGGAAGAGGTGCTCCAATTCGGCTTAACTGTGACACACGCCCGCCCTCCTCCCCCGGAACTTCCATTCGGTTAAACTTAGGGGCCGCTTGGCACCGCCCGTGCCCGGGGAAGGTGCTCCTCTTCGGCTTACTGTGACGCGAGCATACCCTCCTCCTCCGGAGCTTCCATTCAGTTAAACTTAGGGGCCGCTTGAAACCGCCCGTGCCCGGGGAAGGTGCTCCTCTTCGGCTTACTGTGACGCGAGCATCCCCTCCTCCTCCGGAGCTTCCATTCGGTTAAACTTAGGGGCCGCTTGGAACCGCCCGTGCCCGTGGAAGGTGCTCCTCTTCGGCTTACTGTGACGCGAGCATGCCCTCCTCCTCCGGAGCTTCCATTCGGTTAACCTTAGGGGCCGCTTGGAACCGCCCGTGCCCGGGGAAGGTGCTCCTCTTCGGCTTACTGTGACGCGAGCATGCCCTCCTCCTCCGGAGCTTCCATTCGGTTAAACTTAGGGGCCGCTTGGCACCGCCCGTGCCCGGGGAAGGTGTTCCTCTACGGCTTAACTGCCACGCACGCCGGCCGGAGCTCTGGTACGGTTCAAACCGCGCGAAACGTCGCCACCGATCGTGTCCGGGGGAACGTGCTCTTCTTCGTCCACTCTCCTCTTCGCCAACGCTCTTCTTCGGCGCACGCCGGCCGTCTAACTGCTCCAGCGCCCCGTCGTGCCGCTCGGCGAAACTACAATGCCCCCGAATATTTTTTAGACCCGCGAAGCACTGAACCCGCGAAAGGTGAACCGCGAAGTAGCGAGGGTTCACTGTATGTATAAGACCAAGACCTACAAAAAAGTCTCTTGGAGCAATGAGCTAGGTTTTACAGGAAGTCGGCCATTTTTAATTTACTTAAAAGGGGGCGGGTCACCACAATGGACTTTGTGTAGAAATTATTATTGGGGCCCGAGCAGCGACGGCGGCGAGGTCCCTATTGTTTTTGAAGAAATTATTATTAGGGCCCGAGCAGCGACCGCTACGAGGTCCCCATTGTTTTTGTGGAAATTATTATTATTTTTATTATTATTATTAGGGCCCGAGCAGTGACCGCTGCGAGGTCCCTATTGTTTTTCTAGAAATTGTTATTAGGGCCCGAGCTGCGACGGCTGCGAGGTCCCTATTGTTTTTGTAGAAAATATTATTACTTTTATTATTAATAATATTATTATTATTATTATTATTAGGGCCTGAGCAGCGACCGCTGCGAAGTCCCTATTGTTTTTGTAGAAATTATTATTATTATTATTTTTCCGATTGTTCGATCGCATTTTTGACCCCCGAAACATGCACAAAAACTCACCAAACTTGGCAGTCTCATCGGGCATGGCGAAAAATTTGATATTTTAACGTCTAATATGAACAGGAAGTGAGTTATGAATTTTTGAAAGTCCGACTTTTGCCCTTTTTTGCATGTTTACAGGGGTCATTCTTTTGCACCCTGATCCTAAAGGCTTCATCTGATTGCCTTAAAATTCTGTCTGTAGCATCTGAAGACCTGGGACAAACACTGGGGCTAAAATTTTTTGTTTCCGAAATACTATATGACAGGGGCGGGGCTTCAAAGTTTTCACTTAAGATTTCTTTCGCCGCAATGGACAAAATGCTTAATAACTCTCCTGCACATGCTGCTAAAAATCCAAAACTTCACATGTACATAAAGAGTCTGTACCTGAAGACATCTATATGTTTATATTCAGTTATACACCTTGCGCCAATCAATATCATTTTTTACATTTTGACGTACTGCACGGTGCCCTTTTAACGAATCTGATTGAAAATTGGCTAGAAAAGACTCAAGACATTGATCTTACTCTATCCCTATTTTTGTGACTTTCCTTCGAAGGGCGTGGCTATTACGGTGCCGCAGAGTCTGATTATTCTCCGTGGCAACAAAAGTTCCTGCAAAATGATTCAGATGATCCATCTTCTCGAAATTTTTCACATTTGAGGATATTCAGGCCCTGAAGACGGCTGCCAACTTATTTTTGATCGCAGTGGTAGCGCCACCAACTGGTTAAAACAAATACAAATTATTTTTGTTGATGTTTTTCTCCGGGCAGGTTAACAAAATCTACCTTATATTTGCTCGGATGAGTGTTTAGGCCTTGAGCATGTCACAATACAAAAGTCTTTCGCCTTCTTCAGAGTGTCACATGATGGTGTCTTGTGACCCGTCTTTATCAGCTGATGTTCCATGAGGGCGTGACTTACCTGTCACAAGAATGAAGGCAAGTCACGCCCCCCGCTGTCCGTTCACTCCGCCAAGATGCTGGTCCAGGTGGTAGAGAGGATGAAGGCTCCCTTGTCTCTGTTCATGGTTTTTATGCCTCGCTTGCAGATCTCAATGGCCTCTCTGATCCAGCGCTGTTGTTTGTTCTCTTCTGTGCGGATGACCCTGCCCTTCTCCCGGTCCATGATGTGGTTTTCCCTTTTGCAGTGGTCAGTGATTGCTGATTTGTAATGTTCATGTTGTGCTTGTTCTTTTACTGCTCTGATTTTTTTCATTTTTTTGACAGGTAAGCCACACCCTCATGGAACATCAGCTCAAGACACCATCATGCGACACTCTGAAGAAGGCGAAAGACTCGCCAAAACATGTCAGGTAAAAAATTATCCTAAAACATAATTGTCTGCTTTTAATGAATCAGTCAAATATCAATAATAAGAAGACAAAATTAACCTAATACAAATAAATGAATGCTTAATAACTCCCCTGCACATGCTCCTAAAAATCCAAACCTTCACCTGTAAATAAAACGTCCCGACCTGAAGACATCTTAATGTTATTATTTTGTTATACACACAGTGCCGCCAAGTGGAATCAAAAAATTTTTTTTATTTTAATTTTCACGTACTGCACGGTGCCCTTTTGACGAATCCGACTGAAAATTAGTCAGAAAAGAGTCTAGACAATGATCTTACTCTCTGCCGAATTTTGTGACGTTTTGGCAAAAGGCGTGGCTATTACGGTGCTGAAAAGTCCGATTGTACTCTGTGGCAACAAAAGCTCCAGCAACATGACTCAGATGATCCTATCTTCTCGAAGTTGCACACATTTGAGGATACTTAAGCCCTGAAGACATCTACCAACTTATTTTTCATCGTAGTAGTAGCGCCACCAACTGCTAATAGCTAATACAAGTTATTTTCTTGGATGTTTTTCTCCGTGCAACTCAACAAGGTCGCCCTCATATATGCTCGGATGACTGTTTCGGGCCATGAGGATGTCATAATACGAAATTTGTCCTTTTTCATGAAAAGTTGTGGGAGTGGCATTGCACTGTTCGGCAATAAAACAACGCTGATTATGAGGTTCTAAATATGAACAACAACTCGTGAAACTTTACACACACATCAGGCCGAGCAAATTTATCAATATTTTATACGTGAGTTGTGCAGCTTTTTTGAAATGGCTCACCATGGCCCTCGAGAAATGTTCAAAAAAGCAGCCCTGGTTGAGTGTTTCACCTCGCTTTTTGTAAATTTTATGGAGTACAGTGAACCCTCGGTTATCGCGGTTAATGGGGACCGAGACCACCCGCGAAAACTGAAAATCCGCGAAGTAGCGGCGCACCTTCAAAAATGCTTAAAAAAAATATACAATATATATAATAAATATATATATATATATATATATATATATATATATATATATATATATATATACGGGGGGAGAGAGAGAGAGAGAGAGTGAAATTCATGTTATAACAAAAAAAACAAATTATTATTAAAACGTATTATTTTTTTATTCCCCAACCATTCTTTTTGTATTTATTTAATTACTCCGACTTTTACCTGCTGGTACGCCGTCCGGTGTGCCCTGTGAAATGAAAGGTGGCATTCTTTATTTATTTATTCATTTATTCATTCATAACTGACAGCCTCGCGCTCCGCTCGTGCCCGGGCAGAAGAGGTGCTCCAATTCGGCTTAACTGTGACACACGCCCGCCCTCCTCCCCCGGAGCTTCCATTCGGTTAAACTTAGGGGCCGCTTGGCACCGCCCGTGCCCGGGGAAGGTGCTCCTCTTCGGCTTACTGTGACGCGAGCATGCCCTCCTCCTCCGGAGCTTCCATTCGGTTAAACTTAGGGGCCGCTTGGAACCGCCCGTGCCCGGGGAAGGTGCTCCTCTTCGGCTTACTGTGACGCGAGCATGCCCTCCTCCTCCGGAGCTTCCATTCGGTTAAACTCAGGGGCCGCTTGGAACCGCCCGTGCCCGGGGAAGGTGCTCCTCTACGGCTTAACTGCCACGCACGCCGGCCGGTGCTCTGGTACGGTCCGAACCGCGCGAAACGTCGCCACCGATCGTGTCCGGGTGAACGTGCTCTTCTTCGTCCACTCTCCTCTTTGCCCACGCTCTTCTTCGGCGCCCGCCGGCCGTCTAACCGCTCCAGCGCCCCGTCGTGCCGCTCGGCGAAACTACAATGCCCCCGAATATTTTTTAGACCCGCGAAGCACTGAACCCGCGAAAGGTGAACCTCGAAGTAGCTAGGGTTCACTGTATGTATAAGACCAAGACCTACAAAAAAGTCTCTTGGAGCAATGAGCTAGGTTTTACAGGAAGTCGGCCATTTTGAATTTACTTAAAAGGGGGCGGGTCTCCACAATGGACTTTGTGTAGAAATTATTATTGGGGCCCGAGCAGCGACCGCGTCGAGGTCCCTATTGTTTTTGTAGAAATTATTATTACTTTTATTATTATTATTATTATTATTATTAGGGCCTGAGCAGCGACCGCTGCGAAGTCCCTATTGTTTTTGTAGAAATTATTATTATTATTATTTTTCCGATTGTTCGATCGCATTTTTGACCCCCGAAACATGCACAAAAACTCACCAAACTTGGCAGTCTCATCGGGCATGGCGAAAAATTTTATATTTTTTAACGTCTAATATGAACAGGAAGTGAGTTATGAATTTTTGAAAGTCCGACTTTTGCCCTTTTTTGCATGTTTACAGGGGTCATTCTTTTGCACCCTGATCCTAAAGGCTTCATCTGATTGCCTTAAAGTTCTGTCTGGAGCATCTTAAGACCTGGGACAAACACTGGGGCTAAAATTTTTTGTTTCCGAAATACTATATGACGGGGGCGGGGCTTCAAAGTTTTCACTTAAGATTTCCTTCGCCGCAATGGACAAAATGCTTAATAACTCTCCTGCACGTGCTGCTAAAAATCCAAAACTTCACATGTACATAAAGAGTCGGTACCTGAAGACATCTATATGTTTATATTCAGTTATACACCTTGCGCCAATCAATATAAATTTTTACATTTTGACGTACTGCACGGTGCCCTTTTAACGAATCCGATTGAAAATTGGCTAGAAAAGACTCAAGACATTGATCTTACTCTATCCCTATTTTTATGACTTTCCTTCAAAGGGCGTGGCTATTACGGTGCCGCAGAGTCTGATTATTCTCCGTGGCAACAAAAGTTCCTGCAAAATGATTCAGATGATCCATCTTCTGGAAATCTTTCACATTTGAGGATATTCAGGCCCTGAAGACGGCTGCCAACTTATTTTTGATCGCAGTGGTAGCGCCACCAACTGGTTAAAACAAATACAAATTATTTTCGTTGATGTTTTTCTCCGGGCAGGTTAACAAAATCTACCTTATATTTGCTCGGATGAGTGTTTAGGCCTTGAGCATGTCACAATACGAAAGTCTTTCGCCTTCTTCAGAGTGTCACATGATGGTGTCTTGTGACCCGTCTTTATCAGCTGATGTTCCATGAGGGCGTGACTTACCTGTCACAAGAATGAAGGCAAGTCACGCCCCCCGCTGTCCGTTCACTCCGCCAAGATGCTGGTCCAGGTGGTAGAGAGGATGAAGGCTCCCTTGTCTCTGTTCATGGTTTTTATGCCTCGCTTGCAGATCTCAATGGCCTCTCTGATCCAGCGCTGTTGTTTGTTCTCTTCTGTGCGGATGACCCTGCCCTTCTCCCGGTCCATGATGTGGTTTTCCCTTTTGCAGTGGTCAGTGATTGCTGATTTGTAATGTTCATGTTGTGCTTGTTCTTTTACTGCTCTGATTTTTTCATTTTTTTGACAGGTAAGTCACACCCTCATGGAACATCAGCTCAAGACACCATCATGCGACACTCTGAAGAAGGCGAAAGACTCGCCGAAACATGTCAGGTAAAAAATTAACCTAAAACATAATTGTCTGCTTTTAATGAATCAGTCAAATATCAATAATAAGAAGACAAAATGAACCTAATACAAATAAATGAATGCTTAATAACTCCCCTGCACATGCTCCTAAAAATCCAAACCTTCACCTGTAAATAAAACGTCCCGACCTGAAGACATCTTAATGTTATTATTTTGTTATACACACAGTGCCGCCAAGTGGAATCAAAAATTTGTTTTTATTTTAATTTTCACGTACTGCACGGTGCCCTTTTGACGAATCCGACTGAAAATTAGTCAGAAAAGACTCAAGACAATGATCTTACTCTCTGCCGAATTTTGTGACGTTTTGGCAAAAGGCGTGGCTATTAAGGTGCTGAAAAGTCCAATTGTACTCTGTGGCAACAAAAGCTCCGGCAACATGACTCAGATGATCCTATCTTCTCGAAGTTGTACACATTTGAGGATACTTCAGCCCTGAAGACATCTACCAACTTATTTTACATCGTAGTAGTAGCGCCACCAACTGGTAAAAGCTAATACAAGTTATTTTCTTGGATGTTTTTCTCCGTGCAACTCAACAAGGTCGCCCTCATATATGCTCGGATTACTGTTTCGGCCATGAGGATGTCACAATACGAAATTCGTGATTTTTCGTGAAAAGTTGTGGGAGTGGCATTGCACTGTTCGGCAATAAAACAAAGCTGATTATGAGGTTCTAAATATGAACGACAACTCGTAAAACTTTACACACACATCAGGCCGAGCAAATTTATCAATATTTTATAAGTTAGTTGTGCAGCTTTTTTGAAATGGCTCGCCATGGCCCTCGAGAAATGTTAAAAAAAAGCAGCTCTGGTTGAGTGTTTCACCTCGCTTTTTGTAAATTTTATGGAGTACAGTGAACCCTTGGTTATCGCGGTTAATGGGGACCGAGACCACCCGCGAAAACTGAAAATCCGCGAAGTAGCGGCGCACCTTCAAAAATGCTTAAAAAAAATATACAATATATATAATAAATATATAAATATATATATATATATATATATATATATATATATATACGGGGAGAGAGAGAGTGAAATTCATGTTATAACAAAAAAAACAAATTATTATTAAAACGTATTATTTTTTTATTCCCCAGCCATTCTTTTTGTATTTATTTAATTACTCCGACTTTTACCTGCTGGTACGCCGTCCGGTGTGCCCTGTGAAATGAAAGGTAGCATTCTTTATTTATTTATTCATTTATTCATTCATAACTGACAGCCTCGCGCTCCGCTCGTGCCCGGGCAGAAGAGGTGCTCCAATTTGGCTTAACTGTGACACACGCCCGTCCTCCTCCCCCGGAGCTTCCATTCGGTTAAACTTAGGGGCCGCTTGGCACCGCCCGTGCCCGGGGAAGGTGCTCCTCTTCGGCTTACTGTGACGCGAGCATGCCCTCCTCCTCCGGAGCTTCCATTCGGTTAAACTTAGGGGCCGCTTGGAACCGCCCGTGCCCGGGGAAGGTGCTCCTCTTCGGCTTACTGTGACGCGAGCATGCCCTCCTCCTCCGGAGCTTCCATTCGGTTAAACTTAGGGGCCGCTTGGAACCGCCCGTGCCCGGGGAAGGTGCTCCTCTTCGGCTTACTGTGACGCGAGCATGCCCTCCTCCTCCGGAGCTTCCATTCGGTTAAACTTAGGGGCCGCTTGGCACCGCCCGTGCCCGGGGAAGGTGCTCCTCTACGGCTTAACTGCCACGCACGCTGGCCGGAGCTCTGGTACGGTCCGAACCGCGCGAAACGTCGCCACCGATCGTGTCCGGGGGAACGTGCTCTTCTTCGTCCACTCTCCTCTTCGCCCACGCTCTTCTTCGGCGCACGCCGGCCGTCTAACCGCTCCAGCGCCCCGTCGTGCCGCTCTGCGAAACTACAATGCCCCCGAATATTTTTTAGACCCGCGAAGCACTGAACCCGCGAAAGGTGAACCGCGAAGTAGCGAGGGTTCACTGTATGTATAAGACCAAGACCTACAAAAAAGTCTCTTGGAGCAATGAGCTAGGTTTTACAGGAAGTCGGCCATTTTGAATTTACTTAAAAGGGGGCGGGTCACCACAATGGACTTTGTGTAGAAATTATTATTGGGGCCCGAGCAGCGACCGCGGCGAGGTCCCTATTGTTTTTGAAGAAAATATTATTACTTTTATTATTATTATTATTATTATTATTATTAGGGCCTGAGCAGCGACCGCTGTGAAGTCCCTATTGTTTTTGTAGAAATTATTATTATTATTATTTTTCCGATTGTTCGATCGCATTTTTGACCCCCGAAACATGCACAAAAACTCACCAAACTTGGCAGTCTCATCGGGCATGGCGAAAAATTTGATATTTTAACGTCTAATATGAACAAGAAGTGAGTTATGAATTTTTGAAAGTCCGACTTTTGCCCTTTTTTGCATGTTTACAGGGGTCATTCTTTTGCACCCTGATCCTAAAGGCTTCATCTGATTGCCTTAAAATTCTGTCTGTAGCATCTGAAGACCTGGGACAAACACTGGGGCTAAAATTTTTTGTTTCCGAAATACTATATGACGGGGGCGGGGCATCAAAGTTTTCACTTAAGATTTCCTTCGCCGCAATGGACAAAATGCTTAATAACTCTCCTGCACATGCTGCTAAAAATCCAAAACTTCACATGTACATAAAGAGTCTGTACCTGAAGACATCTATATGTTTATATTCAGTTATACACCTTGCGCCAATCAATATCATTTTTTACATTTTGACGTACTGCACGGTGCCCTTTTAACGAATCTGATTGAAAATTGGCTAGAAAAGACTCAAGACATTGATCTTACTCTATCCCTATTTTTGTGACTTTCCTTCGAAGGGCGTGGCTATTACGGTGCCGCAGAGTCTGATTATTCTCCGTGGCAACAAAAGTTCCTGCAAAATGATTCAGATGATCCATCTTCTCGAAATTTTTCACATTTGAGGATATTCAGGCCCTGAAGACGGCTGCCAACTTATTTTTGATCGCAGTGGTAGCGCCACCAACTGGTTAAAACAAATACAAATTATTTTCGTTGATTTTTTTCTCCGGGCAGGTTAACAAAATCTACCTTACATTTGCTCGGATGAGTGTTTAGGCCTTGAGGATGTCACAATACGAAAGTCTTTCGCCTTCTTCAGAGTGTCACATGATGGTGTCTTGTGGCCCGTCTTTATCAGCTGATGTTCCATGAGGGCGTGACTTACCTGTCACAAGAATGAAGGCAAGTCACGCCCCCCGCTGTCCGTTCACTCCGCCAAAATGCTGCTCCAGGTGGTAGAGAGGATGAAGGCTCCCTTGTCTCTGTTCATGGTTTTTATGCCTCGCTTGCAGATCTCAATCGCCTCTCTGATCCAGCGCTGTTGTTTGTTCTCTTCGGTGCGGATGACCCTGCCCTTCTCCCGGTCCATGATGTGGTTTTCCCTTTTGCAGTGGTCAGTGATTGCTGATTTGTAATGTTCATGTTGTGCTTGTTCTTTTACTGCTCTGATTTTTTCATTTTTTTGACAGGTAAGTCACACCCTCATGGAACATCAGCTGATAAAGACGGGTCTCAAGACACCATCATGCGACACTCTGAAGAAGGCAAAAGACTCGCCGAAACATGTCAGGTAAAAAATTAACCTAAAACATAATTGTCTGCTTTTAATGAATCAGTCAAATATCAATAATAAGAAGACAAAATGAACCTAATACAAATAAATGAATGCTTAATAACTCCCCTGCACATGCTCCTAAAAATCCAAACCTTCACCTGTAAATAAAACGTCCCGACCTGAAGACATCTTAATGTTATTATTTTGTTATACACACAGCGCCGCCAAGTGGAATCAAAAATTTGTTTTTATTTTAATTTTCACGTACTGCACGGTGCCCTTTTGACGAATCCGACTGAAAATTAGTCAGAAAAGACTCAAGACAATGATCTTACTCTCTGCCGAATTTTGTGAAGTTTTGGCAAAAGGCGTGGCTATTACGGTGCTGAAAAGTCCGATTGTACTCTGTGGCAACAAAAGCTCCGGCAACATGACTCAGATGATCCTATCTTCTCGAAGTTGTACACATTTGAGGATACTTCAGCCCTGAAGACATCTACCGACTTATTTTTCATCGTAGTAGTAGCGCCACCAACTGGTAAAAGCTAATACAAGTTATTTTCTTGGATGTTTTTCTCCGTGCAACTCAACAAGGTCGCCCTCATATATGCTCGGATGACTGTTTCGGCCATGAGGATGTCACAATACGAAATTCGTGATTTTTCGTGAAAAGTTGTGGGAGTGGCATTGCACTGTTCGGCAATAAAACAAAGCTGATTATGAGGTTCTAAATATGAACGACATCTCGTAAAACTTTACACACACATCAGGCCGAGCAAATTTATCAATATTTTATACGTTAGTTGTGCAGCTTTTTTGAAATGGCTCGCCATGGCCCTCGAGAAATGTTCAAAAAAGCAGCCCTGATTGAGTGTTTCACCTCGCTTTTTGTAAATTTTATGGAGTACAGTGAACCCTCGGTTATCGCGGTTAATGGGGACCGAGACCACCCGCGAAAACTGAAAATCCGCGAAGTAGCGGCGCACCTTCAAAAATGCTTAAAAAAAATATACAATATATATAATAATATATATATATATATATATATATATATATATATATATATATATACGGGGAGAGAGAGAGTGAAATTCATTTTATAACAAAAAAACCAAATTATTATTAAAACGTATTATTTTTTTATTCCCCAGCCATTCTTTTTGTATTTATTTAATTACTCCGACTTTTACCTGCTGGTACGCCGTCCGGTGTGCCCTGTGAAATGAAAGGTGGCATTCTTTATTTATTTATTCATTTATTCATTCATAACTGACAGCCTCGCGCTCCGCTCGTGCCCGGGCGGAAGAGGTGCTCCAATTCGGCTTAACTGTGACACACGCCCGCCCTCCTCCCCCGGAACTTCCATTCGGTTAAACTTAGGGTCCGCTTGGCACCGCCCGTGCCCGGGGAAGGTGCTCCTCTTCGGCTTACTGTGACGCGAGCATGCCCTCCTCCTCCGGAGCTTCCATTCAGTTAAACTTAGGGGCCGCTTGGAACCGCCCGTGCCCGGGGAAGGTGCTCCTCTTCGGCTTACTGTGACGCGAGCATGCCCTCCTCCTCCGGAGCTTCCATTCGGTTAAACTTAGGGGCCGCTTGGAACCGCCCGTGCCCGGGGAAGGTGCTCCTCTTCGGCTTACTGTGACGCGAGCATGCCCTCCTCCTCCGGAGCTTCCATTCGGTTAAACTTAGGGGCTGCTTGGCACCGCCCGTGCCCGGGGAAGGTGCTCCTCTACGGCTTAACTGCCACGCACGCCGGCCGGAGCTCTGGTACGGTCCGAACCGCGCGAAACGTCGCCACCGATCGTGTCCGGGAGAACGTGCTCTTCTTCGTCCACTCTCCTCTTCGCCCACGCTCTTCTTCGGCGCACGCCGGCCGTCTAACCGCTCCAGCGCCCCGTCGTGCCGCTCGGCGAAACTACAATGCCCCCGAATATTTTTTAGACCCGCGAAGCACTGAACCCGCGAAAGGTGAACCGCGAAGTAGCGAGGGTTCACTGTATGTATAAGACCAAGACCTACAAAAAAGTCTCTTGGAGCAATGAGCTAGGTTTTACAGGAAGTCGGCCATTTTGAATTTACTTAAAAGGGGGCGGGTCACCACAATGGACTTTGTGTAGAAATTATTATTGGGGCCCGAGCAGTGACGGCGGCGAGGTCCCTATTGTTTTTGTAGAAATTATTATTAGGGCCTGAGCAGCGACCGCTACGAGGTCCCCATTGTTTTTGTGGAAATTATTATTATTTTTATTATTATTATTATTAGGGCCCGAGCAGTGACCGCTGCGAGGTCCCTATTGTTTTTCTAGAAATTGTTATTAGGGCCCGAGCTGCGACGGCTGCGAGGTCCCTATTGTTTTTGTAGAAAATATTATTACTTTTATTATTATTAATATTATTATTATTATTATTAGGGCCTGAGCAGCGACCGCTGCGAAGTCCCTATTGTTTTTGTAGAAATTATTATTATTATTATTTTTCCGATTGTTCGATCGCATTTTTGACCCCCGAAACATGCACAAAAACTCACAAAACTTGGCAGTCTCATCGGGAATGGCGAAAAATTTGATATTTTAACGTCTAATATGAACAGGAAGTGAGTTATGAATTTTTGAAAGTCCGACTTTTGCCCTTTTTTGCATGTTTACAGGGGTCATTCTTTTGCACCCTGATCCTAAAGGCTTCATCTGATTGCCTTAAAATTCTGTCTGTAGCATCTGAAGACCTGGGACAAACACTGGGGCTAAAATTTTTTGTTTCCGAAATACTATATGACGGGGGCGGGGCTTCAAAGTTTTCACTTAAGATTTCCTTCGCCGCAATGGACAAAATGCTTAATAACTCTCCTGCACATGCTGCTAAAAATCCAAAACTTCACATGTACATAAAAAGTCTGTACCTGAAGACATCTATATGTTTATATTCAGTTATACACCTTGCGCCAATCAATATCATTTTTTACATTTTGACGTACTTACTGCACGGTGCCCTTTTAACGAATCTGATTGAAAATTGGCTAGAAAAGACTCAAGACATTGATCTTACTCTATCCCTATTTTTGTGACTTTCCTTCGAAGGGCGTGGCTATTACGGTGCCGCAGAGTCTGATTATTCTCCGTGGCAACAAAAGTTCCTGCAAAATGATTCAGATGATCCATCTTCTCGAAATTTTTCACATTTGAGGATATTCAGGCCCTGAAGACGGCTGCCAACTTATTTTTGATCGCAGTGGTAGCGCCACCAACTGGTTAAAACAAATACAAATTATTTTCGTTGATGTTTTTCTCCGGGCAGGTGAACAAAATCTACCTTATATTTGCTCGGATGAGTGTTTAGGCCTTGAGCATGTCACAATACGAAAGTCTTTCGCCTTCTTCAGAGTGTCACATGATGCTGTCTTGTGACCCGTCTTTATCAGCTGATGTTCCATGAGGGCGTGACTTACCTGTCACAAGAATGAAGGCAAGTCACGCCCCCCGCTGTCCGTTCACTCCGCCAAGATGCTGGTCCAGGTGGTAGAGAGGATGAAGGCTCCCTTGTCTCTGTTCATGGTTTTTATGCCTCGCTTGCAGATCTCAATGGCCTCTCTGATCCAGCGCTGTTGTTTGTTCTCTTCTGTGCGGATGACCCTGCCCTTCTCCCGGTCCATGATGTGGTTTTCCCTTTTGCAGTGGTCAGTGATTGCTGATTTGTAATGTTCATGTTGTGCTTGTTCTTTTACTGCTCTGATTTTTCATTTTTTTGACAGGTAAGTCACACCCTCATGGAACATCAGCTGATAAAGACGGGTCTCAAGACACCATCATGCGACACTCTGAAGAAGGCGAAAGACTCGCCGAAACATGTCAGGTAAAAAATTAACCTAAAACATAATTGTCTGCTTTTAATGAATCAGTCAAATATCAATAATAAGAAGACAAAATGAACCTAATACAAATAAATGAATGCTTAATAACTCCCCTGCACATGCTCCTAAAAATCCAAACCTTCACCTGTAAATAAAACGTCCCGACCTGAAGACATCTTAATGTTATTATTTTGTTATACACACAGTGCCGCCAAGTGGAATCAAAAATTTGTTTTTATTTTAATTTTCACGTACTGCACGGTGCCCTTTTGACGAATCCGACTGAAAATTTGTCAGAAAAGACTCAAGACAATGATCTTACTCTCTGCCGAATTTTGTGACGTTTTGGCAAAAGGCGTGGCTATTAAGGTGCTGAAAAGTCCGATTGTACTTTGTGGCAACAAAAGCTCCGGCAACATGACTCAGATGATCCTATCTTCTCGAAGTTGTACACATTTGAGGATACTTCAGCCCTGAAGACATCTACCAACTTATTTTACATCGTAGTAGTAGCGCCACCAACTGGTAAAAGCTAATACAAGTTATTTTCTTGGATGTTTTTCTCCGTGCAACTCAACAAGGTCGCCCTCATATATGCTCGGATGACTGTTTCGGCCATGAGGATGTCACAATACGAAATTCGTGATTTTTCGTGAAAAGTTGTGGGAGTGGCATTGCACTGTTCGGCAATAAAACAAAGCTGATTATGAGGTTCTAAATATGAACGACAACTCGTAAAACTTTACACACACATCAGGCCGAGCAAATTTATCAATATTTTATAAGTTAGTTGTGCAGCTTTTTTGAAATGGCTCGCCATGGCCCTCGAGAAATGTTAAAAAAAAGCAGCTCTGGTTGAGTGTTTCACCTCGCTTTTTGTAAATTTTATGGAGTACAGTGAACCCTCGGTTATCGCGGTTAATGGGGACCGAGACCACCCGCGAAAACTGAAAATCCGCGAAGTAGCGGCGCACCTTCAAAAATGCTTAAAAAAAATATACAATATATATAATAAATATATATATATATATATATATATATATATATATATATATATATATATATATATATATATATATATATATACGGGGAGAGAGAGAGTGAAATTCATTTTACAACAAAAAAACCAAATTATTATTAAAACGTATTATTTTTTTATTCCCCAGCCATTCTTTTCGTATTTATTTAATTACTCCGACTTTTACCTGCTGGTACGCCGTCCGGTGTGCCCTGTGAAATGAAAGGTGGCATTCTTTATTTATTTATTCATTTATTCATTCATAACTGACAGCCTCGCGCTCCGCTCGTGCCCGGGCGGAAGAGGTGCTCCAATTCGGCTTAACTGTGACACACGCCCGCCCTCCTCCCCCGGAACTTCCATTCGGTTAAACTTAGGGGCCGCTTGGCACCGCCCGTGCCCGGGGAAGGTGCTCCTCTTCGGCTTACTGTGACGCGAGCATGCCCTCCTCCTCCGGAGCTTCCATTCAGTTAAACTTAGGGGCCGCTTGGAACCGCCCGTGCCCGGGGAAGGTGCTCCTCTTCGGCTTACTGTGACGCGAGCATGCCCTCCTCCTCCGGAGCTTCCATTCGGTTAACCTTAGGGGCCGCTTGGAACCGCCCGTGCCCGGGGAAGGTGCTCCTCTTCGGCTTACTGTGACGCGAGCATGCCCTCCTCCTCCGGAGCTTCCATTCGGTTAAACTTAGGGGCCGCTTGGCACCGCCCGTGCCCGGGGAAGGTGCTCCTCTACGGCTTAACTGCCACGCACGCCGGCCGGAGCTCTGGTACGGTCCGAACCGCGCGAAACGTCGCCACCGATCGTGTCCGGGAGAACGTGCTCTTCTTCGTCCACTCTCCTCTTCGCCCACGCTCTTCTTCGGCGCACGCCGGCCGTCTAACCGCTCCAGCGCCCCGTCGTGCCGCTCGGCGAAACTACAATGCCCCCGAATATTTTTTAGACCCGCGAAGCACTGAACCCGCGAAAGGTGAACCGCGAAGTAGCGAGGGTTCACTGTATGTATAAGACCAAGACCTACAAAAAAGTCTCTTGGAGCAATGAGCTAGGTTTTACAGGAAGTCGGCCATTTTGAATTTACTTAAAAGGGGGCGGGTCACCACAATGGACTTTGTGTAGAAATTATTATTGGGGCCCGAGCAGCGACGGCGGCGAGGTCCCTATTGTTTTTGTAGAAATTATTATTAGGGCCTGAGCAGCGACCGCTACGAGGTCCCCATTGTTTTTGTGGAAATTATTATTATTTTTATTATTATTATTATTAGGGCCCGAGCAGTGACCGCTGCGAGGTCCCTATTGTTTTTCTAGAAATTGTTATTAGGGCCCGAGCTGCGACGGCTGCGAGGTCCCTATTGTTTTTGTAGAAAATATTATTACTTTTATTATTATTAATATTATTATTATTATTATTAGGGCCTGAGCAGCGACCGCTGCGAAGTCCCTATTGTTTTTGTAGAAATTATTATTATTATTATTTTTCCGATTGTTCGATCGCATTTTTGACCCCGAAACATGCACAAAAACTCACCAAACTTGGCAGTCTCATCGGGCATGGCGAAAAATTTGATATTTTAACGTCTAATATGAACAGGAAGTGAGTTATGAATTTTTGAAAGTCCGACTTTTGCCCTTTTTTGCATGTTTACAGGGGTCATTCTTTTGCACCCTGATCCTAAAGGCTTCATCTGATTGCCTTAAAATTCTGTCTGTAGCATCTGAAGACCTGGGACAAACACTGGGGCTAAAATTTTTGTTTCCGAAATACTATATGACGGGGGCGGGGCTTCAAAGTTTTCACTTAAGATTTCCTTCGCCGCAATGGACAAAATGCTTAATAACTCTCCTGCACATGCTGCTAAAAATCCAAAACTTCACATGTACATAAAAAGTCTGTACCTGAAGACATCTATATGTTTATATTCAGTTATACACCTTGCGCCAATCAATATCATTTTTTACATTTTGACGTACTGCACGGTGCCCTTTTAACGAATCTGATTGAAAATTGGCTACAAAAGACTCAAGACATTGATCTTACTCTATCCCTATTTTTGTGACTTTCCTTCGAAGGGCGTGGCTATTACGGTGCCGCAGAGTCTGATTATTCTCCGTGGCAACAAAAGTTCCTGCAAAATGATTCAGATGATCCATCTTCTCGAAATTTTTCACATTTGAGGATATTCAGGCCCTGAAGACGGCTGCCAACTTATTTTTGATCGCAGTGGTAGCGCCACCAACTGGTTAAAACAAATACAAATTATTTTCGTTGATGTTTTTCTCCGGGCAGGTGAACAAAATCTACCTTATATTTGCTCGGATGAGTGTTTAGGCCTTGAGCATGTCACAATACGAAAGTCTTTCGCCTTCTTCAGAGTGTCACATGATGCTGTCTTGTGACCCGTCTTTATCAGCTGATGTTCCATGAGGGCGTGACTTACCTGTCACAAGAATGAAGGCAAGTCACGCCCCCCGCTGTCCGTTCACTCCGCCAAGATGCTGGTCCAGGTGGTAGAGAGGATGAAGGCTCCCTTGTCTCTGTTCATGGTTTTTATGCCTCGCTTGCAGATCTCAATGGCCTCTCTGATCCAGCGCTGTTGTTTGTTCTCTTCTGTGCGGATGACCCTGCCCTTCTCCCGGTCCATGATGTGGTTTTCCCTTTTGCAGTGGTCAGTGATTGCTGATTTGTAATGTTCATGTTGTGCTTGTTCTTTTACTGCTCTGATTTTTTCATTTTTTTGACAGGTAAGTCACACCCTCATGGAACATCAGCTCAAGACACCATCATGCGACACTCTGAAGAAGGCGAAAGACTCGCCGAAACATGTCAGGTAAAAAATTAACCTAAAACATAATTGTCTGCTTTTAATGAATCAGTCAAATATCAATAATAAGAAGACAAAATGAACCTAATACAAATGAATGAATGCTTAATAACTCCCCTGCACATGCTCCTAAAAATCCAAACCTTCACCTGTAAATAAAACGTCCCGACCTGAAGACATCGTAATGTTATTATTTTGTTATACACACAGTGCCGCCAAGTGGAATCAAAAATTTGTTTTTATTTTAATTTTCACGTACTGCACGGTGCCCTTTTGACGAATCCGACTGAAAATTAGTCAGAAAAGACTCAAGACAATGATCTTACTCTCTGCCGAATTTCTTGACGTTTTGGCAAAAGGCGTGGCTATTAAGGTGCTGAAAAGTCCGATTGTACTCTGTGGCAACAAAAGCTCCGGCAACATGACTCAGATGATCCTATCTTCTCGAAGTTGTACACATTTGAGGATACTTCAGCCCTGAAGACATCTACCAACTTATTTTACATCGTAGTAGTAGCGCCACCAACTGGTAAAAGCTAATACAAGTTATTTTCTTGGATGTTTTTCTCCGTGCAACTCAACAAGGTCGCCCTCATATATGCTCGGATGACTGTTTCGGCCATGAGGATGTCACAATACGAAATTCGTCCTTTTTCGTGAAAAGTTGTGGGAGTGGCATTACACTGTTCGGCAATAAAACAAAGCTGATTATGAGGTTCTAAATATGAACGACAACTCGTAAAACTTTACACACACATCAGGCCGAGCAAATTTATCAATATTTTATACGTTAGTTGTGCAGCTTTTTTGAAATGGCTCGCCATGGCCCTCGAGAAATGTTAAAAAAAGCAGCTCTGGTTGAGTGTTTCACCTCGCTTTTTGTAAATTTTATGGAGTACAGTGAACCCTCGGTTATCGCGGTTAATGGGGACCGAGACCACCCGCGAAAACTGAAAATCCGCGAAGTAGCGGCGCACCTTCAAAAATGCTTAAAAAAAATATACAATATATATAATAAATATATATATATATATATATATATATATATATATATATATATATATACGGGGAGAGAGAGAGTGAAATTCATGTTATAACAAAAAAAACAAATTATTATTAAAACGTATTATTTTTTTATTCCCCAGCCATTCTTTTAGTATTTATTTAATTACTCCGACTTTTACCTGCTGGTACGCCGTCCGGTGTGCCCTGTGAAATGAAAGGTGGCATTCTTTATTTATTTATTCATTTATTCATTCATAACTGACAGCCTCGCGCTCCGCTCGTGCCCGGGCAGAAGAGGTGCTCCAATTTGGCTTAACTGTGACACACGCCCGCCCTCCTCCCCCGGAGCTTCCATTCGGTTAAACTTAGGGGCCGCTTGGCACCGCCCGTGCCGGGGGAAGGTGCTCCTCTTCGGCTTACTGTGACGCGAGCATGCCCTCCTCCTCCGGAGCTTCCATTCGGTTAAACTTAGGGGCCGCTTGGAACCGCCCGTGCCCGGGGAAGGTGCTCCTCTACGGCTTAACTGCCACGCACGCCGGCCGGAGCTCTGGTACGGTCCGAACCGCGCGAAACGTCGCCACCGATCGTGTCCGGGGGAACGTGCTCTTCTTCGTCCACTCTCCTCTTCGCCCACGCTCTTCTTCGGCGCACGCCGGCCGTCTAACCGCTCCAGCGCCCCGTCGTGCCGCTCTGCGAAACTACAATGCCCCCGAATATTTTTTAGACCCGCGAAGCACTGAACCCGCGAAAGGTGAACCGCGAAGTAGCGAGGGTTCACTGTATGTATAAGACCAAGACCTACAAAAAAGTCTCTTGGAGCAATGAGCTAGGTTTTACAGGAAGTCGGCCATTTTGAATTTACTTAAAAGGGGGCGGGTCACCACAATGGACTTTGTGTAGAAATTATTATTGGGGCCCGAGCCGCGACCGCGGCGAGGTCCCTATTGTTTTTGTAGAAAACATTATTACTTTTATTATTATTATTATTATTATTATTAGGGCCTGAGCAGCGACCGCTGCGAAGTCCCTATTGTTTTTGTAGAAATTATTATTATTATTATTTTTCCGATTGTTCGATCGCATTTTTGACCCCCGAAACATGCACAAAAACTCACCAAACTTGGCAGTCTCATCGGGCATGGCGAAAAATTTGATATTTTAACGTCTAATATGAACAGGAAGTGAGTTATGAATTTTTGAAAGTCCGACTTTTGCCCTTTTTTGCATGTTTACAGGGGTCATTCTTTTGCACCCTGATCCTAAAGGCTTCATCTGATTGCCTTAAAATTCTGTCTGTAGCATCTGAAGACCTGGGACAAACACTGGGGCTAAAACTTTTTGTTTCCGAAATACTATATGACGGGGGCGGGGCTTCAAAGTTTTCACTTAAGATTTCCTTCGCCGCAATGGACAAAATGCTTAATAACTCTCCTTCACATGCTGCTAAAAATCCAAAACTTCACATGTACATAAAGAGTCTGTACCTGAAGACATCGACATGTTTATATTCAGTTATACACCTTGCGCCAATCAATATCATTTTTTACATTTTGACGTACTGCATGGTACCCTTTTAACGAATCCGATTGAAAATTGGCTAGAAAAGACTCAAGACATTGATCTTACTCTATCCCTATTTTTATGACTTTCCTTCAAAGGGCGTGGCTATTACGGTGCCGCAGAGTCTGATTATTCTCCGTGGCAACAAAAGTTCCTGCAAAATGATTCAGATGATCCATCTTCTGGAAATCTTTCACATTTGAGGATATTCAGGCCCTGAAGACGGCTGCCAACTTATTTTTGATCGCAGTGGTAGCGCCACCAACTGGTTAAAACAAATACAAATTATTTTCGTTGATGTTTTTCTCCGGGCAGGTGAACAAAATCTACCTTATATTTGCTCGGATGAGTGTTTAGGCCTTGAGCATGTCACAATACAAAAGTCTTTCGCCTTCTTCAGAGTGTCACATGATGCTGTCTTGTGACCCGTCTTTATCAGCTGATGTTCCATGAGGGCGTGACTTACCTGTCACAAGAATGAAGGCAAGTCACGCCCCCCGCTGTCCGTTCACTCCGCCAAGATGCTGGTCCAGGTGGTAGAGAGGATGAAGGCTCCCTTGTCTCTGTTCATGGTTTTTATGCCTCGCTTGCAGATCTCAATGGCCTCTCTGATCCAGCGCTGTTGTTTGTTCTCTTCTGTGCGGATGACCCTGCCCTTCTCCCGGTCCATGATGTGGTTTTCCCTTTTGCAGTGGTCAGTGATTGCTGATTTGTAATGTTCATGTTGTGCTTGTTCTTTTACTGCTCTGATTTTTTCATTTTTTTGACAGGTAAGTCACACCCTCATGGAACATCAGCTGATAAAGACGGGTCTCAAGACACCATCATGCGACACTCTGAAGAAGGCGAAAGACTCGCCGAAACATGTCAGGTAAAAAATTAACCTAAAACATAATTGTCTGCTTTTAATGAATCAGTCAAATATCAATAATAAGAAGACAAAATGAACCTAATACAAATAAATGAATGCTTAATAACTCCCCTGCACATGCTCCTAAAAATCCAAACCTTCACCTGTAAATAAAACGTCCCGACCTGAAGACATCTTAATGTTATTATTTTGTTATACACACAGTGCCGCCAAGTGGAATCAAAATTTTTTTTTTATTTTAATTTTCACGTACTGCACGGTGCCCTTTTGACGAATCCGACTGAAAATTAGTCAGAAAAGACTCAAGACAATGATCTTACTCTCTGCCGAATTTTGTGACGTTTTGGCAAAAGGCGTGGCTATTAAGGTGCTGAAAAGTCCGATTGTACTCTGTGGCAACAAAAGCTCCGGCAACATGACTCAGATGATCCTATCTTCTCGAAGTTGTACACATTTGAGGATACTTCAGCCCTGAAGACATCTACCAACTTATTTTACATCGTAGTAGTAGCGCCACCAACTGGTAAAAGCTAATACAAGTTATTTTCTTGGATGTTTTTCTCCGTGCAACTCAACAAGGTCGCCCTCATATATGCTCGGATGACTGTTTCGGCCATGAGGATGTCACAATACGAAATTAGTCCTTTTTCGTGAAAAGTTGTGGGAGTGGCATTGCACTGTTCGGCAATAAAACAACGCTGATTATGAGGTTCTAAATATGAACGACAACTCGTGAAACTTTACACACACATCAGGCCGAGCAAATTTATCAATATTTTATACGTTAGTTGTGCAGCTTTTTTGAAATGGCTCGCCATGGCCCTCGAGAAATGTTTTAAAAAAAGCAGCTCTGGTTGAGTGTTTCACCTCGCTTTTTGTAAATTTTATGGAGTACAGTGAACCCTCGGTTATCGCGGTTAATGGGGACCGAGACCACCCGCGAAAACTGAAAATCCGCGAAGTAGCGGCGCACCTTCAAAAATGCTTAAAAAAAATATACAATATATATAATAAATATATATATATATATATATATATATATATATATATATATACGGGAAGAGAGAGAGTGAAATTCATGTTATAACAAAAAAAACTAATTATTATTAAAACGTATTATTTTTTTATTCCCCAGCCATTCTTTTTGTATTTATTTAATTACTCCGACTTTTACCTGCTGGTACGCCGTCCGGTGTGCCCTGTGAAATGAAAGGTGGCATTCTTTATTTATTTATTCATTTATTCATTCATAACTGACAGCCTCGCGCTCCGCTCGTGCCCGGGAAGAAGAGGTGCTCCAATTTGGCTTAACTGTGACACACGCCCGCCCTCCTCCCCCGGAGCTTCCATTCGGTTAAACTTAGGGGCCGCTTGGCACCGCCCGTGCCCGGGGAAGGTGCTCCTCTTCGGCTTACTGTGACGCGAGCATGCCCTCCTCCTCCGGAGCTTCCATTCGGTTAAACTTAGGGGCCGCTTGGAACCGCCCGTGCCCGGGGAAGGTGCTCCTCTTCGGCTTACTGTGACGCGAGCATGCCCTCCTCCTCCGGAGCTTCCATTCGGTTAAAGTTAGGGGCCGCTTGGCACCGCCCGTGCCCGGGGAAGGTGCTCCTCTACGGCTTAACTGCCACGCACGCTGGCCGGAGCTCTGGTACGGTCCGAACCGCGCGAAACGTCGCCACCGATCGTGTCCGGGGGAACGTGCTCTTCTTCGTCCACTCTCCTCTTCGCCCACGCTCTTCTTCGGCGCACGCCGGCCGTCTAACCGCTCCAGCGCCCCGTCGTGCCGCTCGGCGAAACTACAATGCCCCCGAATATTTTTTAGACCCGCGAAGCACTGAACCCGCGAAAGGTGAACCGCGAAGTAGCGAGGGTTCACTGTATGTATAAGACCAAGACCTACAAAAAAGTCTCTTGGAGCAATGAGCTAGGTTTTACAGGAAGTCGGCCATTTTGAATTTACTTAAAAGGGGGCGGGTCACCACAATGGACTTTGTGTAGAAATTATTATTGGGGCCCGAGCAGCGACCGCGGCGAGGTCCCTATTGTTTTTGTAGAAAATATTATTACTTTTATTATTATTATTATTATTATTATTAGGGCCTGAGCAGCGACCGCTGCGAAGTCCCTATTGTTTTTGTAGAAATTATTATTATTATTATTTTTCCGATTGTTCGATCGCATTTTTGACCCCCGAAACATGCACAAAAACTCACCAAACTTGGCAGTCTCATCGGGCATGGCGAAAAATTTGATATTTTAACGTCTAATATGAACAGGAAGTGAGTTATGAAATTTTGAAAGTCCGACTTTTGCCCTTTTTTGCATGTTTACAGGGGTCATTCTTTTGCACCCTGTTCCTAAAGGCTTCATCTGATTGCCTTAAAATTCTGTCTGTAGCATCTGAAGACCTGGCACAAACACTGGGGCTAAAATTTTTTGTTTCCGAAATACTATATGACGGGGGCGGGGCATCAAAGTTTTCACTTAAGATTTCCTTCGCCGCAATGGACAAAATGCTTAATAACTCTCCTGCACATGCTGCTAAAAATCCAAAACTTCACATGTACATAAAGAGTCTGTACCTGAAGACATCTATATGTTTATATTCAGTTATACACCTTGCGCCAATCAATATCATTTTTTACATTTTGACGTACTGCACGGTGCCCTTTTAACGAATCTGATTGAAAATTGGCTAGAAAAGACTCAAGACATTGATCTTACTCTATCCCTATTTTTGTGACTTTCCTTCGAAGGGCGTGGCTATTACGGTGCCGCAGAGTCTGATTATTCTCCGTGGCAACAAAAGTTCCTGCAAAATGATTCAGATGATCCATCTTCTCGAAATTTTTCACATTTGAGGATATTCAGGCCCTGAAGACGGCTGCCAACTTATTTTTGATCGCAGTGGTAGCGCCACCAACTGGTTAAAACAAATACAAATTATTTTCGTTGATTTTTTTCTCCGGGCAGGTTAACAAAATCTACCTTACATTTGCTCGGATGAGTGTTTAGGCCTTGAGGATGTCACAATACGAAAGTCTTTCGCCTTCTTCAGAGTGTCACATGATGGTGTCTTGTGGCCCGTCTTTATCAGCTGATGTTCCATGAGGGCGTGACTTACCTGTCACAAGAACGAAGGCAAGTCACGCCCCCCGCTGTCCGTTCACTCCGCCAAAATGCTGCTCCAGGTGGTAGAGAGGATGAAGGCTCCCTTGTCTCTGTTCATGGTTTTTATGCCTCGCTTGCAGATCTCAATGGCCTCTCTGATCCAGCGCTGTTGTTTGTTCTCTTCGGTGCGGATGACCCTGCCCTTCTCCCGGTCCATGATGTGGTTTTCCCTTTTGCAGTGGTCAGTGATTGCTGATTTGTAATGTTCATGTTGTGCTTGTTCTTTTACTGCTCTGATTTTTCATTTTTTTGACAGGTAAGTCACACCCTCATGGAACATCAGCTGATAAAGACGGGTCTCAAGACACCATCATGCGACACTCTGAAGAAGGCGAAAGACTCGCCGAAACATGTCAGGTAAAAAATTAACCTAAAACATAATTGTCTGCTTTTAATGAATCAGTCAAATATCAATAATAAGAAGACAAAATGAACCTAATACAAATAAATGAATGCTTAATAACTCCCCTGCACATGCTCCTAAAAATCCAAACCTTCACCTGTAAATAAAACGTCCCGACCTGAAGACATCTTAATGTTATTATTTTGTTATACACACAGTGCCGCCAAGTGGAATCAAAAATGTGTTTTTATTTTAATTTTCACGTACTGCACGGTGCCCTTTTGACGAATCCGACTGAAAATTAGTCAGAAAAGACTCAAGACAATGATCTTACTCTCTGCCGAATTTTGTGACGTTTTGGCAAAAGGCGTGGCTATTAAGGTGCTGAAAAGTCCGATTGTACTCTGTGGCAACAAAAGCTCCGGCAACATGACTCAGATGATCCTATCTTCTCGAAGTTGTACACATTTGAGGATACTTCAGCCCTGAAGACATCTACCAACTTATTTTACATCGTAGTAGTAGCGCCACCAACTGGTAAAAGCTAATACAAGTTATTTTCTTGGATGTTTTTCTCCGTGCAACTCAACAAGGTCGCCCTCATATATGCTCGGATGACTGTTTCGGCCATGAGGATGTCACAATACGAAATTCGTGATTTTTCGTGAAAAGTTGTGGGAGTGGCATTGCACTGTTCGGCAATAAAACAAAGCTGATTATGAGGTTCTAAATATGAACGACATCTCGTAAAACTTTACACACACATCAGGCCGAGCAAATTTATCAATATTTTATACGTTAGTTGTGCAGCTTTTTTGAAATGGCTCGCCATGGCCCTCGAGAAATGTTAAAAAAAAGCAGCTCTGGTTGAGTGTTTCACCTCGCTTTTTGTAAATTTTATGGAGTACAGTGAACCCTCGGTTATCGCGGTTAATGGGGACCGAGACCACCCGCGAAAACTGAAAATCCGCGAAGTAGCGGCGCACCTTCAAAAATGCTTAAAAAAAATATACAATATATATAATAAATATATAAATATATATATATATATATATATATATATATATATATATATATATATATATATATATATATATATATATATATATATATATATATATACGGGGAGAGAGAGAGTGAAATTCATGTTATAACAAAAAAACCAAATTATTATTAAAACGTATTATTTTTTTATTCCCCAGCCATTCTTTTTGTATTTATTTAATTACTCCGACTTTTACCTGCTGGTACGCCGTCCGGTGTGCCCTGTGAAATGAAAGGTGGCATTCTTTATTTATTTATTCATTCATAACTGACAGCCTCGCGCTCCGCTCGTGCCCGGGCAGAAGAGGTGCTCCAATTTGGCTTAACTGTGACACACGCCCGTCCTCCTCCCCCGGAGATTCCATTCGGTTAAACTTAGGGGCCGCTTGGCACCGCCCGTGCCCGGGGAAGGTGCTCCTCTTCGGCTTACTGTGACGCGAGCATGCCCTCCTCCTCCGGAGCTTCCATTCGGTTAAACTTAGGGGCCGCTTGGAACCGCCCGTGCCCGGGGAAGGTGCTCCTCTTTGGCTTACTGTGACGCGAGCATGCCCTCCTCCTCCGGAGCTTCCATTCGGTTAAACTTAGGGGCCGCTTGGCACCGCCCGTGCCCGGGGAAGGTGCTCCTCTACGGCTTAACTGCCACGCACGCTGGCCGGAGCTCTGGTACGGTCCGAACCGCGCGAAACGTCGCCACCGATCGTGTCCGGGGGAACGTGCTCTTCTTCGTCCACTCTCCTCTTCGCCCACGCTCTTCTTCGGCGCACGCCGGCCGTCTAACCGCTCCAGCGCCCCGTCGTGCCGCTCGGCGAAACTACAATGCCCCCGAATATTTTTTAGACCCGCGAAGCACTGAACCCGCGAAAGGTGAACCGCGAAGTAGCGAGGGTTCACTGTATGTATAAGACCAAGACCTACAAAAAAGTCTCTTGGAGCAATGAGCTAGGTTTTACAGGAAGTCGGCCATTTTGAATTTACTTAAAAGGGGGCGGGTCACCACAATGGACTTTGTGTAGAAATTATTATTGGGGCCCGAGCAGCGACGGCGGCGAGGTCCCTATTGTTTTTGTAGAAATTATTATTAGGGCCTGAGCAGCGACCGCTACGAGGTCCCCATTGTTTTTGTGGAAATTATTATTATTTTTATTATTATTATTATTAGGGCCCGAGCAGTGACCGCTGCGAGGTCCCTATTGTTTTTCTAGAAATTGTTATTAGGGCCCGAGCTGCGACGGCTGCGAGGTCCCTATTGTTTTTGTAGAAAATATTATTACTTTTATTATTATTAATATTATTATTATTATTATTAGGGCCTGAGCAGCGACCGCTGCGAAGTCCCTATTGTTTTTGTAGAAATTATTATTATTATTATTTTTCCGATTGTTCGATCGCATTTTTGACCCCCGAAACATGCACAAAAACTCACCAAACTTGGCAGTCTCATCGGGCATGGCGAAAAATTTGATATTTTAACGTCTAATATGAACAGGAAGTGAGTTATGAATTTTTGAAAGTCCGACTTTTGCCCTTTTTTGCATGTTTACAGGGGTCATTCTTTTGCACCCTGATCCTAAAGGCTTCATCTGATTGCCTTAAAATTCTGTCTGTAGCATCTGAAGACCTGGGACAAACACTGGGGCTAAAATTTTTTGTTTCCGAAATACTATATGACGGGGGCGGGTCTTCAAAGTTTTCACTTAAGATTTCCTTCGCCGCAATGGACAAAATGCTTAATAACTCTCCTGCACATGCTGCTAAAAATCCAAAACTTCACATGTACATAAAAAGTCTGTACCTGAAGACATCTATATGTTTATATTCAGTTATACACCTTGCGCCAATCAATATCATTTTTTACATTTTGACGTACTGCACGGTGCCCTTTTAACGAATCTGATTGAAAATTGGCTAGAAAAGACTCAAGACATTGATCTTACTCTATCCCTATTTTTGTGACTTTCCTTCGAAGGGCGTGGCTATTACGGTGCCGCAGAGTCTGATTATTCTCCGTGGCAACAAAAGTTCCTGCAAAATGATTCAGATGATCCATCTTCTCGAAATTTTTCACATTTGAGGATATTCAGGCCCTGAAGACGGCTGCCAACTTATTTTTGATCGCAGTGGTAGCGCCACCAACTGGTTAAAACAAATACAAATTATTTTCGTTGATGTTTTTCTCCGGGCAGGTGAACAAAATCTACCTTATATTTGCTCGGATGAGTGTTTAGGCCTTGAGCATGTCACAATACGAAAGTCTTTCGCCTTCTTCAGAGTGTCACATGATGCTGTCTTGTGACCCGTCTTTATCAGCTGATGTTCCATGAGGGCGTGACTTACCTGTCACAAGAATGAAGGCAAGTCACGCCCCCCGCTGTCCGTTCACTCCGCCAAAATGCTGCTCCAGGTGGTAGAGAGGATGAAGGCTCCCTTGTCTCTGTTCATGGTTTTTATGCCTCGCTTGCAGATCTCAATGGCCTCTCTGATCCAGCGCTGTTGTTTGTTCTCTTCGGTGCGGATGACCCTGCCCTTCTCCCGGTCCATGATGTGGTTTTCCCTTTTGCAGTGGTCAGTGATTGCTGATTTGTAATGTTCATGTTGTGCTTGTTCTTTTACTGCTCTGATTTTTTCATTTTTTTGACAGGTAAGTCACACCCTCATGGAACATCAGCTGATAAAGACGGGTCTCAAGACACCATCATGCGACACTCTGAAGAAGGCAAAAGACTCGCCGAAACATGTCAGGTAAAAAATTAACCTAAAACATAATTGTCTGCTTTTAATGAATCAGTCAAATATCAATAATAAGAAGACAAAATGAACCTAATACAAATAAATGAATGCTTAATAACTCCCCTGCACATGCTCCTAAAAATCCAAACCTTCACCTGTAAATAAAACGTCCCGACCTGAAGACATCTTAATGTTATTATTTTGTTATACACACAGCGCCGCCAAGTGGAATCAAAAATTTGTTTTTATTTTAATTTTCACGTACTGCACGGTGCCCTTTTGACGAATCCGACTGAAAATTAGTCAGAAAAGACTCAAGACAATGATCTTACTTTCTGCCGAATTTTGTGACGTTTTGGCAAAAGGCGTGGCTATTACGGTGCTGAAAAGTCCGATTGTACTCTGTGGCAACAAAAGCTCCGGCAACATGACTCAGATGATCCTATCTTCTCGAAGTTGTACACATTTGAGGATACTTCAGCCCAGAAGACATCTACCAACTTATTTTACATCGTAGTAGTAGCGCCACCAACTGGTAAAAGCTAATACAAGTTATTTTCTTGGATGTTTTTCTCCGTGCAACTCAACAAGGTCGCCCTCATATATGCTCGGATGACTGTTTCGGCCATGAGGATGTCACAATACGAAATTAGTCCTTTTTCGTGAAAAGTTGTGGGAGTGGCATTGCACTGTTCGGCAATAAAACAACGCTGATTATGAGGTTCTAAATATGAACGACAACTCGTGAAACTTTACACACACATCAGGCCGAGCAAATTTATCAATATTTTATACGTTAGTTGTGCAGCTTTTTTGAAATGGCTCGCCATGGCCCTCGAGAAATGTTCAAAAAAGCAGCCCTGATTGAGTGTTTCACCTCGCTTTTTGTAAATTTTATGGAGTACAGTGAACCCTCGGTTATCGCGGTTAATGGGGACCGAGACCACCCGCGAAAACTGAAAATCCGCGAAGTAGCGGCGCACCTTCAAAAATGCTTAAAAAAAATATACAATATATATATATATAGATATATATATATATATATATATATATATATATATACGGGGAGAGAGAGAGTGAAATTCATTTTATAACAAAAAAACCAAATTATTATTAAAACGTATTATTTTTTTATTCCCCAGCCATTCTTTTTGTATTTATTTAATTACTCCGACTTTTACCTGCTGGTACGCCGTCCGGTGTGCCCTGTGAAATGAAAGGTGGCATTCTTTATTTATTTATTCATTTATTCATTCATAACTGACAGCCTCGCGCTCCGCTCGTGCCCGGGCGGAAGAGGTGCTCCAATTCGGCTTAACTGTGACACACGCCCGCCCTCCTCCCCCGGAACTTCCATTCTGTTAAACTTAGGGGCCGCTTGGCACCGCCCGTGCCCGGGGAAGGTGCTCCTCTTCGGCTTACTGTGACGCGAGCATGCCCTCCTCCTCCGGAGCTTCCATTCAGTTAAACTTAGGGGCCGCTTGGAACCGCCCGTGCCCGGGGAAGGTGCTCCTCTTCGGCTTACTGTGACGCGAGCATGCCCTCCTCCTCCGGAGCTTCCATTCGGTTAAACTTAGGGGCCGCTTGGAACCGCCCGTGCCCGGGGAAGGTGCTCCTCTTCGGCTTACTGTGACGCGAGCATGCCCTCCTCCTCCGGAGCTTCCATTCGGTTAAACTTAGGGGCCGCTTGGCACCGCCCGTGCCCGGGGAAGGTGCTCCTCTACGGCTTAACTGCCACGCACGCCGGCCGGAGCTCTGGTACGGTCCGAACCGCGCGAAACGTCGCCACCGATCGTGTCCGGGAGAACGTGCTCTTCTTCGTCCACTCTCCTCTTCGCCCACGCTCTTCTTCGGCGCACGCCGGCCGTCTAACCGCTCCAGCGCCCCGTCGTGCCGCTCGGCGAAACTACAATGCCCCCGAATATTTTTTAGACCCGCGAAGCACTGAACCCGCGAAAGGTGAACCGCGAAGTAGCGAGGGTTCACTGTATGTATAAGACCAAGACCTACAAAAAAGTCTCTTGGAGCAATGAGCTAGGTTTTACAGGAAGTCGGCCATTTTGAATTTACTTAAAAGGGGGCGGGTCACCACAATGGACTTTGTGTAGAAATTATTATTGGGGCCCGAGCAGCGACGGCGGCGAGGTCCCTATTGTTTTTGTAGAAATTATTAATAGGGCCTGAGCAGCGACCGCTACGAGGTCCCCATTGTTTTTGTGGAAATTATTATTATTTTTATTATTATTATTATTAGGGCCCGAGCAGTGACCGCTGCGAGGTCCCTATTGTTTTTCTAGAAATTGTTATTAGGGCCCGAGCTGCGACGGCTGCGAGGTCCCTATTGTTTTTGTAGAAAATATTATTACTTTTATTATTATTAATATTATTATTATTATTATTAGGGCCTGAGCAGCGACCGCTGCGAAGTCCCTATTGTTTTTGTAGAAATTATTATTATTATTATTTTTCCGATTGTTCGATCGCATTTTTGACCCCCGAAACATGCACAAAAACTCACCAAACTTGGCAGTCTCATCGGGCATGGCGAAAAATTTGATATTTTAACGTCTAATATGAACAGGAAGTGAGTTATGAATTTTTGAAAGTCCGACTTTTGCCCTTTTTTGCATGTTTACAGGGGTCATTCTTTTGCACCCTGATCCTAAAGGCTTCATCTGATTGCCTTAAAATTCTGTCTGTAGCATCTGAAGACCTGGGACAAACACTGGGGCTAAAATTTTTTGTTTCCGAAATACTATATGACGGGGGCGGGTCTTCAAAGTTTTCACTTAAGATTTCCTTCGCCGCAATGGACAAAATGCTTAATAACTCTCCTGCACATGCTGCTAAAAATCCAAAACTTCACATGTACATAAAAAGTCTGTACCTGAAGACATCTATATGTTTATATTCAGTTATACACCTTGCGCCAATCAATATCATTTTTTACATTTTGACGTACTGCACGGTGCCCTTTTAACGAATCTGATTGAAAATTGGCTAGAAAAGACTCAAGACATTGATCTTACTCTATCCCTATTTTTGTGACTTTCCTTCGAAGGGCGTGGCTATTACGGTGCCGCAGAGTCTGATTATTCTCCGTGGCAACAAAAGTTCCTGCAAAATGATTCAGATGATCCATCTTCTCGAAATTTTTCACATTTGAGGATATTCAGGCCCTGAAGACGGCTGCCAACTTATTTTTGATCGCAGTGGTAGCGCCACCAACTGGTTAAAACAAATACAAATTATTTTCGTTGATGTTTTTCTCCGGGCAGGTGAACAAAATCTACCTTATATTTGCTCGGATGAGTGTTTAGGCCTTGAGCATGTCACAATACGAAAGTCTTTCGCCTTCTTCAGAGTGTCACATGATGCTGTCTTGTGTCCCGTCTTTATCAGCTGATGTTCCATGAGGGCGTGACTTACCTGTCACAAGAATGAAGGCAAGTCACGCCCCCCGCTGTCCGTTCACTCCGCCAAGATGCTGGTCCAGGTGGTAGAGAGGATGAAGGCTCCCTTGTCTCTGTTCATGGTTTTTATGCCTCGCTTGCAGATCTCAATGGCCTCTCTGATCCAGCGCTGTTGTTTGTTCTCTTCTGTGCGGATGACCCTGCCCTTCTCCCGGTCCATGATGTGGTTTTCCCTTTTGCAGTGGTCAGTGATTGCTGATTTGTAATGTTCATGTTGTGCTTGTTCTTTTACTGCTCTGATTTTTTTCATTTTTTTGACAGGTAAGTCACACCCTCATGGAACATCAGCTCAAGACACCATCATGCGACACTCTGAAGAAGGCGAAAGACTCGCCGAAACATGTCAGGTAAAAAATTAACCTAAAACATAATTGTCTGCTTTTAATGAATCAGTCAAATATCAATAATAAGAAGACAAAATGAACCTAATACAAATAAATGAATGCTTAATAACTCCCCTGCACATGCTCCTAAAAATCCAAACCTTCACCTGTAAATAAAACGTCCCGACCTGAAGACATCGTAATGTTATTATTTTGTTATACACACAGTGCCGCCAAGTGGAATCAAAAATTTGTTTTTATTTTAATTTTCACGTACTGCACGGTGCCCTTTTGACGAATCCGACTGAAAATTAGTCAGAAAAGACTCAAGACAATGATCTTACTCTCTGCCGAATTTTGTGACGTTTTGGCAAAAGGCGTGGCTATTAAGGTGCTGAAAAGTCCGATTGTACTCTGTGGCAACAAAAGCTCCGGCAACATGACTCAGATGATCCTATCTTCTCGAAGTTGTACACATTTGAGGATACTTCAGCCCTGAAGACATCTACCAACTTATTTTACATCGTAGTAGTAGCGCCACCAACTGGTAAAAGCTAATACAAGTTATTTTCTTGGATGTTTTTCTCCGTGCAACTCAACAAGGTCGCCCTCATATATGCTCGGATGACTGTTTCGGCCATGAGGATGTCACAATACGAAATTCGTGATTTTTCGTGAAAAGTTGTGGGAGTGGCATTGCACTGTTCGGCAATAAAACAAAGCTGATTATGAGGTTCTAAATATGAACGACAACTCGTAAAACTTTACACACACATCAGGCCGAGCAAATTTATCAATATTTTATACGTTAGTTGTGCAGCTTTTTTGAAATGGCTCGCCATGGCCCTCGAGAAATGTTAAAAAAAAGCAGCTCTGGTTGAGTGTTTCACCTCGCTTTTTGTAAATTTTATGGAGTACAGTGAACCCTCGGTTATCGCGGTTAATGGGGACCGAGACCACCCGCGAAAACTGAAAATCCGCGAAGTAGCGGCGCACCTTCAAAAATGCTTAAAAAAAATATACAATATATATAATAAATATAGAAATATATATATATATATATATATATATATATATATATATATATATATATATATATATATAGATATATATATATATATATATATATATATATACGGGGAGAGAGAGAGTGAAATTCATGTTATAACAAAAAAACCAAATTATTATTAAAACGTATTATTGTTTTATTCCCCAGCCATTCTTTTTGTATTTATTTAATTACTCAGACTTTTACCTGCTGGTACGCTGTCCGGTGTGCCCTGTGAAATGAAAGGTGGCATTCTTTATTTATTTATTCATTTATTCATTCATAACTGACAGCCTCGCGCTCCGCTCGTGCCCGGGCAGAAGAGGTGCTCCAATTTGGCTTAACTGTGACACACGCCCGTCCTCCTCCCCCGGAGCTTCCATTCGGTTAAACTTAGGGGCCGCTTGGCACCGCCCGTGCCCGGGGAAGGTGCTCCTCTTCGGCTTACTGTGACGCGAGCATGCCCTCCTCCTCCGGAGCTTCCATTCGGTTAAACTTAGGGGCCGCTTGGAACCGCCCGTGCCCGGGGAAGGTGCTCCTCTTCGGCTTACTGTGACGCGAGCATGCCCTCCTCCTCCGGAGCTTCCATTCGGTTAAACTTAGGGGCCGCTTGGCACCGCCCGTGCCCGGGGAAGGTGCTCCTCTACGGCTTAACTGCCACGCACGCTGGCCGGAGCTCTGGTACGGTCCGAACCGCGCGAAACGTCGCCACCGATCGTGTCCGGGGGAATGTGCTCTTCTTCGTCCACTCTCCTCTTCGCCCACGCTCTTCTTCGGCGCACGCCGGCCGTCTAACCGCTCCAGCGCCCCGTCGTGCCGCTCGGCGAAACTACAATGCCCCCGAATATTTTTTAGACCCGCGAAGCACTGAACCCGCGAAAGGTGAACCGCGAAGTAGCGAGGGTTCACTGTATGTATAAGACCAAGACCTACAAAAAAGTCTCTTGGAGCAATGAGCTAGGTTTTACAGGAAGTCGGCCATTTTGAATTTACTTAAAAGGGGGCGGGTCACCACAATGGACTTTGTGTAGAAATTATTATTGGGGCCCGAGCAGCGACCGCGGCGAGGTCCCTATTGTTTTTGTAGAAAATATTATTACTTTTATTATTATTATTATTATTATTATTAGGGCCTGAGCAGCGACCGCTGTGAAGTCCCTATTGTTTTTGTCGAAATTATTATTATTATTATTTTTCCGATTGTTCGATCGCATTTTTGACCCCTGAAACATGCACAAAAACTCACCAAACTTGGCAGTCTCATCGGGCATGGCGAAAAATTTGATATTTTAACGTCTAATATGAACAGGAAGTGAGTTATGAATTTTTGAAAGTCCGACTTTTGCCCTTTTTTGCATGTTTACAGGGGTCATTCTTTTGCACCCTGATCCTAAAGGCTTCATCTGATTGCCTTAAAATTCTGTCTGTAGCATCTGAAGACCTGGCACAAACACTGGGGCTAAAATTTTTTGTTTCCGAAATACTATATGACGGGGGCGGGGCATCAAAGTTTTCACTTAAGATTTCCTTCGCCGCAATGGACAAAATGCTTAATAACTCTCCTGCACATGCTGCTAAAAATCCAAAATTTCACATGTACATAAAGAGTCTGTACCTGAAGACATCTATATGTTTATATTCAGTTATACACCTTGCGCCAATCAATATCATTTTTTACATTTTGACGTACTGCACGGTGCCCTTTTAACGAATCTGATTGAAAATTGGCTAGAAAAGACTCAAGACATTGATCTTACTCTATCCCTATTTTTGTGACTTTCCTTCGAAGGGCGTGGCTATTACGGTGCCGCAGAGTCTGATTATTCTCCGTGGCAACAAAAGTTCCTGCAAAATGATTCAGATGATCCATCTTCTCGAAATTTTTCACATTTGAGGATATTCAGGCCCTGAAGACGGCTGCCAACTTATTTTTGATCGCAGTGGTAGCGCCACCAACTGGTTAAAACAAATACAAATCATTTTCATTGATTTTTTTCTCCGGGCAGGTTAACAAAATCTACCTTACATTTGCTCGGATGAGTGTTTAGGCCTTGAGGATGTCACAATACGAAAGTCTTTCGCCTTCTTCAGAGTGTCACATGATGGTGTCTTGTGGCCCGTCTTTATCAGCTGATGTTCCATGAGGGCGTGACTTGCCTGTCACAAGAATGAAGGCAAGTCACGCCCCCCGCTGTCCGTTCACTCCGCCAAAATGCTGCTCCAGGTGGTAGAGAGGATGAAGGCTCCCTTGTCTCTGTTCATGGTTTTTATGCCTCGCTTGCAGATCTCAATGGCCTCTCTGATCCAGCGCTGTTGTTTGTTCTCTTCGGTGCGGATGACCCTGCCCTTCTCCCGGTCCATGATGTGGTTTTCCCTTTTGCAGTGGTCAGTGATTGCTGATTTGTAATGTTCATGTTGTGCTTGTTCTTTTACTGCTCTGATTTTTCATTTTTTTGACAGGTAAGTCACACCCTCATGGAACATCAGCTGATAAAGACGGGTCTCAAGACACCATCATGCGACACTCTGAAGAAGGCGAAAGACTCGCCGAAACATGTCAGGTAAAAAATTAACCTAAAACATAATTGTCTGCTTTTAATGAATCAGTCAAATATCAATAATAAGAAGACAAAATGAACCTAATACAAATAAATGAATGCTTAATAACTCCCCTGCACATGCTCCTAAAAATCCAAACCTTCACCTTTAAATAAAACGTCCCGACCTGAAGACATCTTAATGTTATTATTTTGTTATACACACAGTGCCGCCAAGTGGAATCAAAAATTTGTTTTTATTTTAATTTTCACGTACTGCACGGTGCCCTTTCGACGAATCCGACTGAAAATTAGTCAGAAAAGACTCAAGACAATGATCTTACTCTCTGCCGAATTTTGTGACGTTTTGGCAAAAGGCGTGGCTATTACGGTGCTGAAAAGTCCGATTGTACTCTGTGGCAACAAAAGCTCCAGCAACATGACTCAGGTGATCCTATCTTCTCGAAGTTGCACACATTTGAGGATACTTAAGCCCTGAAGACATCTACCAACTTATTTTTCATCGTAGTAGTAGCGCCACCAACTGGTAAAAGCTAATACAAGTTATTTTCTTGGATGTTTTTCTCCGTGCAACTCAACAAGGTCGCCCTCATATATGCTCGGATGACTGTTTCGGCCATGAGGATGTCACAATACGAAATTCGTGATTTTTCGTGAAAAGTTGTGGGAGTGGCATTGCACTGTTCGGCAATAAAACAAAGCTGATTATGAGGTTCTAAATATGAACGACAACTCGTAAAACTTTACACACACATCAGGCCGAGCAAATTTATCAATATTTTATACGTTAGTTGTGCAGCTTTTTTGAAATGGCTCGCCATGGCCCTCGAGAAATGTTAAAAAAAAGCAGCTCTGGTTGAGTGTTTCACCTCGCTTTTTGTAAATTTTATGGAGTACAGTGAACCCTCGGTTATCGCGGTTAATGGGGACCGAGACCACCCGCGAAAACTGAAAATCCGCGAAGTAGCGGCGCACCTTCAAAAATGCTTAAAAAAAATATACAATATATATAATAAATATAGAAATATATATATATATATATATATATATATATATATATATATATATATATATATATAGATATATATATATATATATATATATATATATACGGGGAGAGAGAGAGTGAAATTCATGTTATAACAAAAAAACCAAATTATTATTAAAACGTATTATTGTTTTATTCCCCAGCCATTCTTTTTGTATTTATTTAATTACTCCGACTTTTACCTGCTGGTACGCCGTCCGGTGTGCCCTGTGAAATGAAAGGTGGCATTCTTTATTTATTTATTCATTTATTCATTCATAACTGACAGCCTCGCGCTCCGCTCGTGCCCGGGCAGAAGAGGTGCTCCAATTTGGCTTAACTGTGACACACGCCCGTCCTCCTCCCCCGGAGCTTCCATTCGGTTAAACTTAGGGGCCGCTTGGCACCGCCCGTGCCCGGGGAAGGTGCTCCTCTTCGGCTTACTGTGACGCGAGCATGCCCTCCTCCTCCGGAGCTTCCATTCGGTTAAACTTAGGGGCCGCTTGGAACCGCCCGTGCCCGGGGAAGGTGCTCCTCTTCGGCTTACTGTGACGCGAGCATGCCCTCCTCCTCCGGAGCTTCCATTCGGTTAAACTTAGGGGCCGCTTGGCACCGCCCGTGCCCGGGGAAGGTGCTCCTCTCCGGCTTAACTGCCACGCACGCTGGCCGGAGCTCTGGTACGGTCCGAACCGCGCGAAACGTCGCCACCGATCGTGTCCGGGGGAACGTGCTCTTCTTCGTCCACTCTCCTCTTCGCCCACGCTCTTCTTCGGCGCACGCCGGCCGTCTAACCGCTCCAGCGCCCCGTCGTGCCGCTCGGCGAAACTACAATGCCCCCGAATATTTTTTAGACCCGCGAAGCACTGAACCCGCGAAAGGTGAACCGCGAAGTAGCGAGGGTTCACTGTATGTATAAGACCAAGACCTACAAAAAAGTCTCTTGGAGCAATGAGCTAGGTTTTACAGGAAGTCGGCCATTTTGAATTTACTTAAAAGGGGGCGGGTCACCACAATGGACTTTGTGTAGAAATTATTATTGGGGCCCGAGCAGCGACCGCGGCGAGGTCCCTATTGTTTTTGTAGAAAATATTATTACTTTTATTATTATTATTATTATTATTATTATTAGGGCCTGAGCAGCGACCGCTGCGAAGTCCCTATTGTTTTTGTAGAAATTATTATTATTATTATTTTTCCGATTGTTCGATCGCATTTTTGACCCCCGAAACATGCACAAAAACTCACCAAACTTGGCAGTCTCATCGGGCATGGCGAAAAATTTGATATTTTAACGTCTAATATGAACAGGAAGTGAGTTATGAATTTTTGAAAGTCCGACTTTTGCCCTTTTTTGCATGTTTACAGGGGTCATTCTTTTGCACCCTGATCCTAAAGGCTTCATCTGATTGCCTTAAAATTCTGTCTGTAGCATCTGAAGACCTGGGACAAACACTGGGGCTAAAATTTTTTGTTTCCGAAATACTATATGACGGGGGCGGGGCATCAAAGTTTTCACTTAAGATTTCCTTCGCCGCAATGGACAAAATGCTTAATAACTCTCCTGCACATGCTGCTACAAATCCAAAACTTCACATGTACATAAAGAGTCTGTACCTGAAGACATCTATATGTTTATATTCAGTTATACACCTTGCGCCAATCAATATCATTTTTTACATTTTGACGTACTGCACGGTGCCCTTTTAACGAATCTGATTGAAAATTGGCTAGAAAAGACTCAAGACATTGATCTTACTCTATCCCTATTTTTGTGACTTTCCTTCGAAGGGCGTGGCTATTACGGTGCCGCAGAGTCTGATTATTCTCCGTGGCAACAAAAGTTCCTGCAAAATGATTCAGATGATCCATCTTCTCGAAATTTTTCACATTTGAGGATATTCAGGCCCTGAAGACGGCTGCCAACTTATTTTTGATCGCAGTGGTAGCGCCACCAACTGGTTAAAACAAATACAAATTATTTTCGTTGATGTTTTTCTCCGGGCATGTTAACAAAATCTACCTTATATTTGCTCGGATGAGTGTTTCGGCCTTGAGCATGTCACAATACGAAAGTCTTTCGCCTTCTTCAGAGTGTCACATGATGGTGTCTTGTGACCCGTCTTTATCAGCTGATGTTCCATGAGGGCGTGACTTACCTGTCACAAGAATGAAGGCAAGTCACGCCCCCCGCTGTCCGTTCACTCCGCCAAGATGCTGGTCCAGGTGGTAGAGAGGATGAAGGCTCCCTTGTCTCTGTTCATGGTTTTTATGCCTCGCTTGCAGATCTCAATGGCCTCTCTGATCCAGCGCTGTTGTTTGTTCTCTTCTGTGCGGATGACCCTGCCCTTCTCCCGGTCCATGATGTGGTTTTCCCTTTTGCAGTGGTCAGTGATTGCTGATTTGTAATGTTCATGTTGTGCTTGTTCTTTTACTGCTCTGATTTTTTTCATTTTTTTGACAGGTAAGTCACACCCTCATGGAACATCAGCTCAAGACACCATCATGCGACACTCTGAAGAAGGCGAAAGACTCGCCGAAACATGTCAGGTAAAAAATTAACCTAAAACATAATTGTCTGCTTTTAATGAATCAGTCAAATATCAATAATAAGAAGACAAAATGAACCTAATACAAATAAATGAATGCTTAATAACTCCCCTGCACATGCTCCTAAAAATCCAAACCTTCACCTGTAAATAAAACGTCCCGACCTGAAGACATCTTAATGTTATTATTTTGTTATACACACAGTGCCGCCAAGTGGAATCAAAAATTTGTTTTTATTTTAATTTTCACGTACTGCACGGTGCCCTTTTGACGAATCCGACTGAAAATGAGTCAGAAAAGATTCAAGACAATGATCTTACTCTGCCGAATTTTGTGACGTTTTGGCAAAAGGCGTGGCTATTACGGTGCTGAAAAGTCCGATTGTACTCTGTGGCAACAAAAGCTCCAGCAACATGACTCAGATGATCCTATCTTCTCGAAGTTGTACACATTTGAGGATACTTCAGCCCTGAAGACATCTACCAACTTATTTTTCATCGTAGTAGTAGCGCCACCAACTGGTAAAAGCTAATACAAGTTATTTTCTTGGATGTTTTTCTCCGTGCAACTCAACAAGGTCGCCCTCATATATGCTCGGATGACTGTTTCGGCCATGAGGATGTCATAATACGAAATTTGTCCTTTTTCATGAAAAGTTGTGGGAGTGGCATTGCACTGTTCGGCAATAAAACAACGCTAATTATGAGGTTCTAAATATGAACGACAACTCGTGAAACTTTACACACACATCAGGCCGAGCAAATTTATCAATATTTTATACGTTAGTTGTGCAGCTTTTTTGAAATGGCTCGCCATGGCCCTCGAGAAATGTTCAAAAAAGCAGCCCTGGTTGAGTGTTTCACCTCGCTTTTTGTAAATTTTATGGAGTACAGTGAACCCTCGGTTATTGCGGTTAATGGGGACCGAGACCACCCGCAAAAACTGAAAATCCGCGAAGTAGCGGCGCACCTTCAAAAATGCTTAAAAAAAATATACAATATATATAATAAATATATAAATATATATATATATATATATATATATATATATATATATATATATAGATATATATATATATATATACGGGGAGAGAGAGAGTGAAATTCATGTTATAACAAAAAAACCAAATTATTATTAAAACGTATTATTTTTTTATTCCCCAGCCATTCTTTTTGTATTTATTTAATTACTCCGACTTTTACCTGCTGGTACGCCGTCCGGTGTGCCCTGTGAAATGAAAGGTGGCATTCTTTATTTATTTATTCATTTATTCATTCATAACTGACAGCCTCGCGCTCCGCTCGTGCCCGGGCAGAAGAGGTGCTCCAATTCGGCTTAACTGTGACACACGCCCGCCCTCCTCCCCCGGAGCTTCCATTCGGTTAAACTTAGGGGCCGCTTGGCACCGCCGTGCCCGGGGAAGGTGCTCCTCTTCGGCTTACTGTGACGCGAGCATGCCCTCCTCCTCCGGAGCTTCCATTCGGTTAAACTTAGGGGCCGCTTGGAACCGCCCGTGCCCGGGGAAGGTGCTTCTCTTCGGCTTACTGTGACGCGAGCATGCCCTCCTCCTCCGGAGCTTCCATTCGGTTAAACTTAGGGGCCGCTTGGAACCGCCCGTGCCCGGGGAAGGTGCTCCTCTTCGGCTTACTGTGACGCGAACATGCCCTCCTCCTCCGGAGCTTCCATTCGGTTAAACTTAGGGGCCGCTTGGCACCGCCCGTGCCCGGGGAAGGTGCTCCTCTACGGCTTAACTGCCACGCACGCCGGCCGGAGCTCTGGTACGGTCCGAACCGCTCGAAACGTCGCCACCGATCGTGTCCGGGGGAACGTGCTCTTCTTCGTCCACTCTCCTCTTCGCCCACGCTCTTCTTCGGCGCACGCCGGCCGTCTAACCGCTCCAGCGCCCCGTCGTGCCGCTTGGCGAAACTACAATGCCCCCGAATATTTTTTAGACCCGCGAAGCACTGAACCCGCGAAAGGTGAACCGCGAAGTAGCGAGGGTTCACTGTATGTATAAGACCAAGACCTACAAAAAAGTCTCTTGGAGCAATGAGCTAGGTTTTACAGGAAGTCGGCCATTTTGAATTTACTTAAAAGGGGGCGGGTCACCACAATGGACTTTGTGTAGAAATTATTATTGGGGCCCGAGCCGCGACCGCGGCGAGGTCCCTATTGTTTTTGTCGAAAATATTATTACTTTTATTATTATTATTATTATTATTATTATTAGGGCCTGAGCAGCGACCGCTGCGAAGTCCCTATTGTTTTTGTAGAAATTAGTATTATTATTATTTTTCCGATTGTTCGATCGCATTTTTGACCCCCGAAACATGCACAAAAACTCACCAAACTTGGCAGTCTCATCGGGCATGGCGAAAAATTTTATATTTTGTAACGTCTAATATGAACAGGAAGTGAGTTATGAATTTTTGAAAGTCCGACTTTTGCCCTTTTTTGCATGTTTACAGGGGTCATTCTTTTGCACCCTGATCCTAAAGGCTTCATCTGATTGCCTTAAAGTTCTGTCTGGAGCATCTTAAGACCTGGGACAAACACTGGGGCTAAAATTTTTTGTTTCCGAAATACTATATGACGGGGGCGGGGCTTCAAAGTTTTCACTTAAGATTTCCTTCGCCGCAATGGACAAAATGCTTAATAACTCTCCTGCACATGCTGCTAAAAATCCAAAACTTCACATGTACATAAAGAGTCGGTATCTGAAGACATCTATATGTTTATATTCAGTTATACACCTTGCGCCAATCAATATCAATTTTTACATTTTGACGTACTGCACGGTGCCCTTTTAACGAATCCGATTGAAAATTGGCTAGAAAAGACTCAAGACATTGATCTTACTCTATCCCTATTTTTACGACTTTCCTTCAAAGGGCGTGGCTATTACGGAGCCGCAGAGTCTGATTATTCTCCGTGGCAACAAAAGTTCCTGCAAAATGATTCAGATGATCCATCTTCTGGAAATCTTTCACATTTGAGGATATTCAGGCCCTGAAGACGGCTGCCAACTTATTTTTGATCGCAGTGGTAGTGCCACCAACTGGTTAAAACAAATACAAATTATTTTCGTTGATGTTTTTCTCCGGGCAGGTGAACAAAATCTACCTTATATTTGCTCGGATGAGTGTTTAGGCCTTGAGCATGTCACAATACGAAAGTCTTTCGCCTTCTTCAGAGTGTCACATGATGCTGTCTTGTGACCCGTCTTTATCAGCTGATGTTCCATGAGGGCGTGACTTACCTGTCACAAGAATGAAGGCAAGTCACGCCCCCCGCTGTCCGTTCACTCCGCCAAGATGCTGGTCCAGGTGGTAGAGAGGATGAAGGCTCCCTTGTCTCTGTTCATGGTTTTTATGCCTCGCTTGCAGATCTCAATGGCCTCTCTGATCCAGCGCTGTTGTTTGTTCTCTTCTGTGCGGATGACCCTGCCCTTCTCCCGGTCCATGATGTGGTTTTCCCTTTTGCAGTGGTCAGTGATTGCTGATTTGTAATGTTCATGTTGTGCTTGTTCTTTTACTGCTCTGATTTTTTCATTTTTTTGACAGGTAAGTCACACCCTCATGGAACATCAGCTCAAGACACCATCATGCGACACTCTGAAGAAGGCGAAAGACTCGCCGAAACATGTCAGGTAAAAAATTAACCTAAAACATAATTGTCTGCTTTTAATGAATCAGTCAAATATCAATAATAAGAAGACAAAATGAACCTAATACAAATAAATGAATGCTTAATAACTCCCCTGCCCATGCTCCTAAAAATCCAAACCTTCACCTGTAAATAAAACGTCCCGACCTGAAGACATCTTAATGTTATTATTTTGTTATACACACAGTGCCGCCAAGTGGAATCAAAAATTTGTTTTTATTTTAATTTTCACGTACTGCACGGTGCCCTTTTGACGAATCCGACTGAAAATGAGTCAGAAAAGATTCAAGACAATGATCTTACTCTCTGCCGAATTTTGTGACGTTTTGGCAAAAGGCGTGGCTATTAAGGTGCTGAAAAGTCCGATTGTACTCTGTGGCAACAAAAGCTCCGGCAACATGACTCAGATGATCCTATCTTCTCGAAGTTGTACACATTTGAGGATACTTCTGCCCTGAAGACATCTACCAACTTATTTTACATCGTAGTAGTAGCGCCACCAACTGGTAAAAGCTAATACAAGTTATTTTCTTGGATGTTTTTCTCCGTGCAACTCAACAAGGTCGCCCTCATATATGCTCGGATGACTGTTTCGGCCATGAGGATGTCACAATACGAAATTCGTCCTTTTTCATGAAAAGTTGTGGGAGTGGCATTGCACTGTTCGGCAATAAAACAAAGCTGATTATGAGGTTCTAAATATGAACGACAACTTGTAAAACTTTACACACACATCAGGCCGAGCAAATTTATCAATATTTTATACGTTAGTTGTGCAGCTTTTTTTAAATGGCTCGCCATGGCCCTCGAGAAATGTTAAAAAAAGCAGCTCTGGTTGAGTGTTTCACCTCGCTTTTTGTAAATTTTATGGAGTACAGTGAACCCTCGGTTATCGCGGTTAACGGGGACCGAGACCACCCGCGAAAACTGAAAATCCGCGAAGTAGCGGCGCACCTTCAAAAATGCTTAAAAAAATATACAATATATATAATAAATATATATATATATATATATATATATATATATATACGGGGAGAGAGAGAGTGAAATTCATGTTATAACAAAAAAACCAAATTATTATTAAAACGTATTATTTTTTTATTCCCCAGCCATTCTTTTTGTATTTATTTAATTACTCCGACTTTTACCTGCTGGTACGCCGTCCGGTGTGCCCTGTGAAATGAAAGGTGGCATTCTTTATTTATTTATTCATTTATTCATTCATAACTGACAGCCTCGCGCTCCGCTCGTGCCCGGGCAGAAGAGGTGCTCCAATTTGGCTTAACTGTGACACACGCCCGCCCTCCTCCCCCGGAGCTTCCATTCGGTTAAACTTAGGGGCCGCTTGGCACCGCCCGTGCCCGGGGAAGGTGCTCCTCTTCGGCTTACTGTGACGCGAGCATGCCCTCCTCCTGCGGAGCTTCCATTCGGTTAAACTTAGGGGCCGCTTGGAACCGCCCGTGCCCGGGGAAGGTGCTCCTCTTCGGCTTACTGTGACGCGAGCATGCCCTCCTCCTCCGGAGCTTCCATTCGGTTAAACTTAGGGGCCGCTTGGCACCGCCCGTGCCCGGGGAAGGTGCTCCTCTACGGCTTAACTGCCACGCACGCCGGCCGGAGCTCTGGTACGGTCCGAACCGCGCGAAACGTCGCCACCGATCGTGTCCGGGGGAACGTGCTCTTCTTCGTCCACTCTCCTCTTCGCCCACGCTCTTCTTCGGCGCACGCCGGCCGTCTAACCGCTCCAGCGCCCCGTCGTGCCGCTCGGCGAAACTACAATGCCCCCGAATATTTTTTAGACCCGCGAAGCACTGAACCCGCGAAAGGTGAACCGCGAAGTAGCGAGGGTTCACTGTATGTATAAGACCAAGACCTACAAAAAAGTCTCTTGGAGCAATGAGCTAGGTTTTACAGGAAGTCGGCCATTTTGAATTTACTTAAAAGGGGGCGGGTCACCACAATGGACTTTGTGTAGAAATTATTATTGGGGCCCGAGCAGCGACCGCGGCGAGGTCCCTATTGTTTTTGTAGAAAATATTATTACTTTTATTATTATTATTATTAGGGCCTGAGCAGCGACCGCTGCGAAGTCCCTATTGTTTTTGTAGAAATTATTATTATTATTATTTTTCCGATTGTTCGATCGCATTTTTGACCCCCGAAACATGCACAAAAACTCACCAAACTTGGCAGTCTCATCGGGCATGGCGAAAAATTTGTTATTTTAACGTCTAATATGAACAGGAAGTGAGTTATGAATTTTTGAAAGTCCGACTTTTGCCCTTTTTTGCATGTTTACAGGGGTCATTCTTTTGCACCCTGATCCTAAAGGCTTCATCTGATTGCCTTAAAATTCTGTCTGTAGCATCTGAAGACCTGGGACAAACACTGGGGCTAAAATTTTTTGTTTCCGAAATACTATATGACGGGGGCGGGGCTTCAAAGTTTTCACTTAAGATTTCCTTCGCCGCAATGGACAAAATGCTTAATAACTCTCCTGCACATGCTGCTAAAAATCCAAAACTTCACATGTACATAAAAAGTCTGTACCTGAAGACATCTATATGTTTATATTCAGTTATACACCTTGCGCCAATCAATATCATTTTTTACATTTTGACTTACTGCACGGTGCCCTTTTAACGAATCTGATTGAAAATTGGCTAGAAAAGACTCAAGACATTGATCTTACTCTATCCCTATTTTTGTGACTTTCCTTCGAAGGGCGTGGCTATTACGGTGCCGCAGAGTCTGATTATTCTCCGTGGCAACAAAAGTTCCTGCAAAATGATTCAGATGATCCATCTTCTCGAAATTTTTCACATTTGAGGATATTCAGGCCCTGAAGACGGCTGCCAACTTATTTTTGATCGCAGTGGTAGCGCCACCAACTGGTTAAAACAAATACAAATTATTTTCGTTGATGTTTTTCTCCGGGCAGGTGAACAAAATCTACCTTATATTTGCTCGGATGAGTGTTTAGGCCTTGAGCATGTCACAATACGAAAGTCTTTCGCCTTCTTCAGAGTGTCACATGATGCTGTCTTGTGACCCGTCTTTATCAGCTGATGTTCCATGAGGGCGTGACTTACCTGTCACAAGAATGAAGGCAAGTCACGCCCCCGCTGTCCGTTCACTCCGCCAAGATGCTGGTCCAGGTGGTAGAGAGGATGAAGGCTCCCTTGTCTCTGTTCATGGTTTTTATGCCTCGCTTGCAGATCTCAATGGCCTCTCTGATCCAGCGCTGTTGTTTGTTCTCTTCTGTGCGGATGACCCTGCCCTTCTCCCGGTCCATGATGTAGTTTTCCCTTTTGCAGTGGTCAGTGATTGCTGATTTGTAATGTTCATGTTGTGCTTGTTCTTTTACTGATCTGATTTTTTTCATTTTTTTGACAGGTAAGTCACACCCTCATGGAACATCAGCTCAAGACACCATCATGCGACACTCTGAAGAAGGCGAAAGACTCGCCGAAAGATGTCAGGTAAAAAATTAACCTAAAACATAATTGTCTGCTTTTAATGAATCAGTCAAATATCAATAATAAGAAGACAAAATGAACCTAATACAAATAAATGAATGCTTAATAACTCCCCTGCACATGCTCCTAAAAATCCAAACCTTCACCTGTAAATAAAACGTCCCGACCTGAAGACATCGTAATGTTATTATTTTGTTATACACACAGTGCCGCCAAGTGGAATCAAAAATTTGTTTTTATTTTAATTTTCACGTACTGCACGGTGCCCTTTTGACGAATCCGACTGAAAATTAGTCAGAAAAGACTCAAGACAATGATCTTACTCTCTGCCGAATTTTGTGACGTTTTGGCAAAAGGCGTGGCTATTAAGGTGCTGAAAAGTCCGATTGTACTCTGTGGCAACAAAAGCTCCGGCAACATGACTCAGATGATCCTATCTTCTCGAAGTTGTACACATTTGAGGATACTTCAGCCCTGAAGACATCTACCAACTTATTTTACATCGTAGTAGTAGCGCCACCAACTGGTAAAAGCTAATACAAGTTATTTTCTTGGATGTTTTTCTCCGTGCAACTCAACAAGGTCGCCCTCATATATGCTCGGATGACTGTTTCGGCCATGAGGATGTCACAATACGAAATTCGTCCTTTTTCGTGAAAAGTTGTGGGAGTGGCATTGCACTGTTCGGCAATAAAACAAAGCTGATTATGAGGTTCTAAATATGAACGACAACTCGTAAAACTTTACACACACATCAGGCCGAGCAAATTCATCAATATTTTATACGTTAGTTGTGCAGCTTTTTTGAAATGGCTCGCCATGGCCCTCGAGAAATGTTAAAAAAAGCAGCTCTGGTTGAGTGTTTCACCTCGCTTTTTGTAAATTTTATGGAGTACAGTGAACCCTCGGTTATCGCGGTTAATGGGGACCGAGACCACCCGCGAAAACTGAAAATCCGCGAAGTAGCGGCGCACCTTCAAAAATGCTTAAAAAAAATATACAATATATATAATAAATATATATATATATATATATATATATATATATATATATATATATATATATATATATATATATATATATATATATATATATACGGGGAGAGAGAGAGTGAAATTCATGTTATAACAAAAAAAACAAATTATTATTAAAACGTATTATTTTTTTATTCCCCAGCCATTCTTTTTGTATTTATTTAATTACTCCGACTTTTACCTGCTGGTACGCCGTCCGGTGTGCCCTGTGAAATGAAAGGTGGCATTCTTTATTTATTTATTCATTTATTCATTCATAACTGACAGCCTCGCGCTCCGCTCGTGCCCGGGCAGAAGAGGTGCTCCAATTTGGCTTAACTGTGACACACGCCCGCCCTCCTCCCCCGGAGCTTCCATTCGGTTAAACTTAGGGGCCGCTTGGCACCGCCCGTGCCCGGGGAAGGTGCTCCTCTTCGGCTTACTGTGACGCGAGCATGCCCTCCTCCTCCGGAGCTTCCATTCGGTTAAACTTAGGGGCCGCTTGGAACCGCCCGTGCCCGGGGAAGGTGCTCCTCTACGGCTTAACTGCCACGCACGCTGGCCGGAGCTCTGGTACGGTCCGAACCGCGCGAAACGTCGCCACCGATCGTGTCCGGGGGAACGTGCTCTTCTTCGTCCACTCTCCTCTTCGCCCACGCTCTTCTTCGGCGCACGCCGGCCGTCTAACCGCTCCAGCGCCCCGTTGTGTCGCTCGGCGAAACTACAATGCCCCCGAATATTTTTTAGACCCGCGAAGCACTGAACCCGCGAAAGGTGAACCGCGAAGTAGCGAGGGTTCACTGTATGTATAAGACCAAGACCTACAAAATAGTCTCTTGGAGCAAGGAGCTAGGTTTTACAGGAAGTCGGCCATTTTGAATTTACTTAAAAGGGGGCGGGTCACCACAATGGACTTTGTGTAGAAATTATTATTGGGGCCCGAGCAGCGACCGCGGCGAGGTCCCTATTGTTTTTGTAGAAATTGTTATTAGGGCCCGAGCTGCGACGGCTGCGAGGTCCCTATTGTTTTTGTAGAAAATATTATTACTTTTATTATTATTATTATTATTATTATTATTAGGGCCTGAGCAGCGACCACCTTGCACCACCCAGTGGTGACAAAAATTATAATTTTTTACATTTTGACGTACTGCACGGTGCCCTTTTAACGAATCTGATTGAAAATTGGCCAAAAATGACTTTAGACATTGATCTTGTTGAATCCTTTTGGGCAATTTATCGATACTCATAGTGGTGTCTTTGAAAAAGGTACCGATGACGCGCTGGTCCAATGATCAGCATCTCGGTTTTATCTGAGTTAAGACGCAAAAAATTGAAAGACATTCATAGTTTAATTTCGGCAAGGCATGCCTCTAATTTATAGCAATCACACGGATTCGTTATATCCAACGGCATGTATAATTGCGTATCATCAGCATAGTGTCCCCCAAAATGGGTCTGATATCACGATAGCTCGAGGGTATTTTGAAATGATTATTTTAAAATCAGTGTTGATGACAATGAAATGTGCATATTTCAGGTGTTTTTTTTTTTATTGTGAAATTACACCAGATTTTGATGGGACCACTTTTGATGAACAGCTGGGGTCGTCGAGTGTCCAACAAAACTAGTCTGGTATTACAACAGCTCCAGCTCTTTTATTTTAAAATGCCTCCTTACATTTTGATGGGACTACTTTTGGTGGAAAGCTGTGTTGTCTAGTGTCCTCCAAACCTGGTTTGGTATTACCATAGCTAGAGGATATTTTTTAATGAAATTTTAAAGTCAGGCATGATGACAGTGAAATGTGCAGATTTCAGGCAACTTTTAGTTTGAAATTACAAATTAGATTTCAATGGGACCACTTTTTATGGACAGCTGGGGTAGTCTCGTGTCCCACAAAACTGGTCTGGTATCACGAAAGCTCGAGCTATGTTTTTTTTTAACTCAGTGGTGATGACCGTGAAATAAGCGAATTTCAGGCTACTTTTATTTTGAAGTGCCACATCACATTTTGATGTGACCACTTTTGGTGGACAGCCGGTGTGGTCTAGTATCCCCAGTCCTGGTTTGGTATCACGATAGTTTGAGGATATTTTTTAAAGATTTTTCTTTTAAATCAGTGTTGATCACAGTGCATATTTCAGGTGATTTTTTTATTTTGAAATGCCACATCAAATTTTGAAGTGACCACTTTTTGTGGACAACTGGGGTGGTCTGGTGTCCCGCAGAACTCGTCTGGTATCACGATAGCTTGAGGATTTTGTAATGATTTTAATTTTTTTAATCATTGGTGACGACAGACAAATAAGCAAATTTTCACGCTTTTATTTTTAAATATCCAATCAGATTTTGATGGGACCACATTTGTTTTTCCGGTTCCATCGCCACGCGAGTGGCTACCTGCTAGAGCAGCACGGCTCACTATTTGAGCCTTTTTCGCGTGTTTTTCCCTTTACCCAGTTTTATTTATTTTACCTCATCGCAGCAATGGACATCCAAATTGCGGTGGTTTTATTGCTGCTGAGGGCTGTTTTTTGCGTGATCGTGTCCGGAGATGTCACTGGGAGCTACGGATCAATCGTTTACACAAGAGATCAGCTGTTAGCACTTCGTGCTAACCCCGTGCCGACTCCCGGAGCGAGACCCGATATCCCCCACGAGTTGAGGAGGAAGAGACGGGGGATGTCGCGCGGGGGCGAAACGCCAGGCAAAGAGGAGGCGTGACCACCCCGTCCTCCCGTCCGTTTTTATGGGAAATGTTAGATACCTTCCCAAGAAAATGGACGAGCTAACAGCGCTAACGCGGCACGAGAGGAACTTCCAATGAGCTAGCTTGCTGATGTTCACGGATTCATGGCTAACAGAGCTAACGCCGGACACCGTTGTGGAATTTGACGGCTTCCAAATACTACTTGCGGACAGGACACTGGAAAGCGGTAAGAGGAAAGAGGAGGGCTGGCTGTGTTTGTTAATGATAGATAGTGTAACCCTAGGCACATCACAGCTAAGGAGCAACTTTCCAGTCGGGACAATGAGCTGCTAGCTGTTAGCATGCGTCCATACTTGACAAGCATCGCGAGTTAACAAGGACGCGCACGTAACAGGTGCGTGAGTAAACTGCTTAAAACTTTGATCGTCATTCGGCTGACCTACAAATTGAGACGCTACAGTCAGTTTGACGTTTTTGTTTGCTTCATTGTGGATTGACATGGAGGAACAAGACAGTGGAAAGCGGACATTAAAAATGACGGAGAAAAGCTGTAGAAGATCACAAGCCTAAACGGATGCAGGCACGCAGCTGCAAATTTGCTCAATTGACCTCCATGCAACGTCAAATTGAACAATTGATGGAGGATGATGCAAATGTTGACGCTGTAAAAAACTGAGGTTCGTGTTTGCTTTAGCGGCATGGAGCAAGAATTTGTGGACCTCAATTCCGGTCTGCAAAATTTAAAGACTGAAGAGGATTTTGCCGATGACCAAAATAACTGGTTTGATCCAAAAAATGTAATTAATGGAAATGTGAGCAATGGAAGAAGGACGTTTTGAAACGTGCAGAGGAAGGATGCAATAAACAAATATCACCTGCTGATAGTAGATCTGCATCAACTAACTACACCCATAGAAGTAGAAGTAAAGAATCTAACAGACAGAAGCTCACTTCTGTCAACGTCTTCAATTAAATTAAAGGCTCAAATGGAACGAGCATGTTTAAAGGCAAAGGCTGCTGATTTACAACAAAGGTTGGCACTTGAGCAAGAAGAAGCTGCAATTAAAGCAAAGAAGGAAATGCATGCAATGCAAACGGCACTCCCTGAGTCTGATGCTAAATTGGATGTCTTGAGAAGATATGAAAATACCCAGGAGGATGGTATCCACATTCCTGATGAGTGTGTTACAATTTAAACAAGGAAAAACATTCAATTACCATCACAGCCTATCAGAGCAACAAGCAGTGTTGACCTGAAATGCTCCCACTTCGACTATTCCAATGGCTAGATTTCCACATCAGACAGAAAGTAGAGAACAACAGGGACATGTGCTTGATGGCCTTTGCCACGCAATCTCACAGCAAGCCAGTGTCGCAGAATACTTAGCAAAGAGTCAAAAAGCATCGCTTCTTCCCGAACTTTCCATTCCTACGTTTTACAGGCGACCCTCTGCATTATAAAACCTGTATAGGTGCCATTGAACATGGGATTGAAGGCCGTACAAGTGATAACCGTGATCATCTTCAATTTTAGCTGCAGTATACTAGTGAACAACCACATGAGTTGGTGAAGAGCTGCATCCAAATGGAACCTCTGACAGGATATACCAAAGCAAAACAAATCTTGAAGGAGTTTTATGGTGATGACTTCATGATAGCAGAAGCATATTTAAAGGAAGCCATGGATTGGCCAACAATCAAGTCTGAAGATGGTGTTGCACTTCAGTCTTTCACATTATTCCTTATGGGCTGTTCGAACATAATGGCAGATGTTAATTACATGGAGGACTTGGACAACATGGCTAATATAAAGGCATTGGCAAACAAACTTCCATACAGACTTATAGAATCTTGGAGAAAATTTGCCTGCAATCTCCAAGAAAGAACAAATAGAAGAGTGAAGTTTAAGGATTTTGTTGACAAGCACGAAAGATTTCTATAAAACAGAAAACAAAATCACAACACACAGAAACAACAAAATCAAAGAAAGTCTTCACAACAGTCATTGTGCCCGCCAAGATGGAAAACAACAAAACCACCACGCCAAAGGCAGAACCTGTTTCAGTGGATGCTATTGCCAAACCATGTGCTAATTGTAATGGAGAGCAACACAGTCTCACAATTGGTAAGGAATTTAGGAGAAAGCATCACAAGGATAAGATTGACTTCTTGAGGAGCAAGGGTCTGTGTTTTGCATGTTTGATGCACGGTCGCATTAGCAGTTGCTGGAAACAAAAGCTTCAATGTCAAGAATGCTCTAGACTGCATCCTACAGCACTACACATTGTCCATAAACTTCTGCAAAGAAACAGCCTAAGACGATTGTGAATAGCAGTACCTATTAAGCGCCCTCGTACAAACAACAGAAACCTGGGGTGTCACTGGGGCCTGTAAATAGGACTGCATCCTTTCAATAATTCCGGTATGGGTCAAGGCACAAAAAGGAACCAAGACAGTGGCGACTTACTGTCCGGTTTAAAAATGCCCTGACGCCTTTTTTAGACTGAAATAACTTACTAAAGTTTTCGTTTTGTGCCATTCAGAATGGGAGAGGGAGCCAGGAGGTGAAACAGCCGTCTTGCCAGTTCAATCCCGCACACCCTCTGACTCTCACCCTCCGTTCTGCCTTTTTATTGAAACTAACTCATCAATAACTAATCACCAGAAGACAGAAAAGCATCAACAACTAATCACCAAGAGACAGAAAACATCAATAACTCACGGTATAAAGGTCAGTTTAACTAAAGCATCAATAACTAATCACCAGGGACTCCAGCAGGCAGAAAATCATAACCCAAGGTCAGTTTAACTAAACACATCTTCAGGATACGGTGTCTGTGTGTGTGTGTGTTAAAATAACAAGTAAGTGTCTCTGTGTGTGTTCAACATTAATGAGTGTATAAAAACATGATTATGAATACACAAACTGATTACCTATCCTCAGCCCATCTTACATTTCCCCCCTGTTGTGGATTTAAAAATCATGTCCTTACGGCTTTAAGACAGATCATCATAATGAAATCATACAACAGTGTGATCATCAGTGGAGGAGCGAAAACCTCACATTAGGGAAAAATTCCCCTCCTCCCTTCCGGCGTAGAATGAGATCCTCATAATTTGATGACCATCAGGGAATAAAACTTGTCCCTGGGGTGACTTGGTGGAGGCCCTTGCCTCGTTGTAGGAGAGATAAGATAAGATAAGATAAGATAAGATGTCCTTTATTAGTCCCACAATGGGGAAATTTGAGGTGTTACAGCAGCAAAGATATAGATCACACAGAGTCGGCGGCGTAATGTAGCCGTTAATGTATAACATTAGCAGCAGACATTCAGAAAAAGCATGCAAATATACACAGTATAAACGTATCTAAGTGTAAGGAAACACTCCTAATGTTTGTCCATTATACGGAGGGGGAAACGCTGTAATGATAAAAACTACTGAATGATTGAAAATACTGCAATCATAAAAATATTCCAATGATAAAAGTACTGTAATGGTAAGAGTACTGAAATGATAGAAAAGTACTGCATGATAGAAAATACTGCAATGGTAAAAGTACTGTAATAGTAAAAGTACTGCAACGATAGAAAAATACTGCAATGATGAAAGTACTGCAATGGTAAAAGTACTGCAATGGTAAAAGTACTGTAATAGTAAAAGTACCGCAATGATAGAAAAATACTGCAATGATAAAAGTACTGCAATGATAAAAGTACTGTAATAGTGAACATCCTGCAGTGGTAGAAATACTACAGTGATAGAAGTATTGTAATAAGAATACTGTAATGGTAAACAAAATACATCATTGGTCAATATTTAAGTACACCCTTGGCTGAAAGTACAGTAGTAGTTAATATTGCATCCTAGGACTGCACAATTGCACTAATGCCCTCCCGTTTGTAGGCCTGACCCAATGTTCTTGTTAAAAAGTCTGACAGCAGTTGGCAGGAAGGAGCGGCGAAATCTCTCTTTGGTACAGCGAGGGTGTAAAAGTCTGTCACTGAAGGAGCTGTAAAGTGTTCTCAGAGTGTCATTGAATGGGTGGGCTGGTTTGTCCAGCATTGATGACAGTTTTGCCGTCATCCTTCTGCCCCCCACTGAGTCCACAGAGTCCAGGGAGCAGCCCAGGACAGAGCTGGCCCTCCTCACCAGTTTGTCCAGTCTCTTTTTGTCTCGGCCCGAGATGCCTCCTGCCCAGGAGACCACTCCATAGAAGATGACTGATGAAACCACCGAGTCATAGAAGTTCCTGAGGAGTGTTCCCCGAACGCCAAAGGACCTCAGCCGCCTGAGTAGGAAGAGTCTGCTCTGACCCTTCCTATAGAGAGCGTCTGTGTTGTCGCTCCAGTCCAGTTTATTGTTCAGATGAACACCCAGGTACTTGTAAGTTGAGACCCTCTCAACGTCTGTTCCCTGGATATTCACTGGTGCAGGTGGAGAGTGCCGACGCTTGCGGAAATCCACCACCAGCTCTTTGGATTTCCCAGCGTTGATTTGGAGGCGGTTCTGCTGACACCAGTCCACGAACCCCTGCGTAACCCCTCTGTACTCCCGATCGTCATCGTCAGTGATGAGGCCGACAATCGCAGAGTCATCAGAGAACTTCTGCAGGTGACAGGTTGTGGAATTGTATTTGTAGTCCGAGGTGTAGAGGGTGAACAGGAAGGGAGCCAGCACAGTTCCCTGCGGCGCTCCCGTGCTGCAGAGGAGCACGTCAGACACACAGTCCTGTGTTCTCACGTACTGTGGCCGGTTTGTGAGGTAGTTGTGAATCCATGTGATGAGGTGGTGGGCCACTCCCGCCTGCTCCAGCTTGTCTCCCAATAAGGCGGGCTGGATGGTGTTGAAAGCACTTGAGAAATCAAAGAACATGATCCTCACCGTGCCCCCCGCCTTCTCCAGGTGGAAGAGTGAAGTGTGGAGCAGGTAGATGATGGCATCATCCACATTGATGCCAGGCTGGTATGCAAATTGGAGTGGGTCCATTGAGGAGCTGACCAGGGGGCGCAGATGGACGAGGACCAGTCTCTCCAGGGTCTTCATCAGATGAGACGTCAGCGCCACTGGTCTGAAGTTGTTGAGCTCCTTCGGATGGGGTGTCTTTGGAACCGGAACCAGGCAGGATGTTTTCCACAGCTGGGGGACTCTGCCCAGCTTCAAGCTCAGGTTGAACATGTGCTGGACGATTCCACACAGCTGGTCTGCGCAGGATTTGAGGAGCTGGGAGCTGGTCCCATCTGGGCCTGCCGCCTTCCTCGCCTTCATCTTCCTCAGCTGGTTCTTCACCTGAGATGTTGTGAGGAACAAGGCTGAGCAGGAGGAAGTGGTGGTTGTCTGATGAGGCTGGGAACTGGAGCCTGTGGAGAGAGAGAGGGGCGAGAGAGGGGGAGAGAGGGTCTTGTTCGCAGTGGCAGGAGGGGTGGGTGGGGGCTGCATCAGGGAAGCCTGAGCGGGGTCAGACATTTGATCAAACCTATTGAAAAATAGGTTCAACTCATTTGCCCACTGAAGCCCCCCCCCCCTTCTGGGTCTTACCTGCTTGTCCGTGGCCTGAGATGGTCTTCAGGCCCCTCCAGACATCCCTGGCATTGTTCCGCTGCAGTTGTTCTTCCATCCGCATCCTGTAGGACAGCCGTCCTTACCTCCCGGATCTTCGTGTATGGTGTGTGTGTGTGTGCACGTGTGAGGACAGGGGCAAGAAGTCCATGTGTTTTTACGTTTCAGTGTCCAGTTTGAGTTCGTCATTCTCAACATTAATCAGGTTGTAATGGTACATTTGGGCAACAAACCTACGATTAACCATCGTCTTTGTCATAAAAATAATGCAACATGAACAGACTACACATAACAAAATGAAAACTATAATTATCCCTATATATTGTTTTTTAAATTCTTCATAGTGGTCATAACATCAATAATTGTTTCATTTTTATTAAAAATTTAAATGCAGTAATGTACTCCAATCAAGGCTGATATTCCTTTATGTACGTCATTAATTTCCAAACAATATCTAATCTTTTTGTTCTGTGGCTTCAACATATTTATCATCTCATCAATATTAGCACCACAGAGTACTGAGTTTCGAGATCCTCACAATAGTCGTTCTCAAAATGATATTTTATTTTTATCAATTTAGCTTTGTTAAGGTAAGATATTTTATTGACAATCTAACATTAATATGCAAAGAACATGTACATTAGTACGAAATGTAAAAGAAAATTGTGGTGGGGGGGTGCGAATTGTTTTCTTCTTGGTAGGGGGGGCATGACAGGAAATAATTGAGAACCACTGGTCTAGTCACACACCAGCTCGGGTTCATTCCCTACCAGAGAAATGACATTCCATGTCCCCAGAGCTAGGCGCTTTATGTTGCCGGGGATTGGACTGCCTTTGACTGCCTCCTAGCTCAAAGGAAACCCAAATTCTTTGGTCCCGCCCACTGGTAGTGAGCCGAAGCCCTTGTATTAAATAATAAATAAATACATAAAATAAAAAAATTAATAAATTTAAAAAACGGACCGATCCACTGCTTGGGTTAGTTTGACCCACCTTGAGATCCGTTCCCACTCAGTGACAGTGTCTACAAGCCACTGCCACCAGGCCAGTGAACCCAACGTCCAGGCAGTGACAAAAAACGTGATCAAATTACATTGCTCATCATAAGGTGTTTGTGAGACGCTCTTTGTATGTTTCCTCAATTAAGACCTGTTTTCCATTGGTGTATTTGAAAAAAGTGGTGAACCTGTTAAATTCACTACAAAACGTTAAGAAGATGAAAGTAATGTTTGAAGGAATATTATTTTTCTATCGACGTGCCGGCGGGCGGGCACAGATAGAGAGTGATAAAGCAGCACCACCCGCGCGGGGCGTGCTGACGAAAAGGCAAGCGCTCCTCCTCTCATCGCGTCCTTATTAAGACAGAAAAAAGACGCTGTTGAATTTGACCTATTCGCAGTTCGAGCAGGTGCTTAACGCTGGAGAATATCACCACTTCGAAGTTCGAACTGCTGTTGAAACGGAGAGGTAAGTGTTTTTCGTTGGGTTTTTTTTCAAAACATGCGTCGAGTGCATTTGTTCATAGTTAGAGATAGTTGTGTGGAAAACACTATACAAAGTAGCACCATGGATGTGGGCCTACAACACTGGCCTAGCAAACATGTGCTCCTACATCGACATAATTGACGAGCTCCAGTTAAGCATTGAATAATTATAAAACGTCATGGTGCTTTTACTCATTTAAAGAACTAAACCGACGCGTATTGTCATCCGGTGGTCAGGTTTGCATTGAATGTGAGCACGAGGGACGCTAGCTTGTTGCGTTAGCTTTGCGGAGCTAACAGCTTGCACTTTTGTTATAGAACCACAGAATGCAAGTACCATGATAATTTCTGTCATTAATTTTTGTGTAAGACACGATGTTCACTGGTTAATTACATGATTCTTAAAGCAAAGGTTACTGTGAATGCAATTTTGGTAAGATTTTTGTAGTCACACTGCATAAATCTGTCTGTGTCTGTTGTTTAAACTTCAATATAAACTATTATGGTTGAAATCGTTAATTGGGATGGAGGAATTGATATTTTTTTAATTTATAATTTATTTTTCTTACACTGATATTGTTAAAACTCCATTTAGCCCATAGTATTAATAATTCTCAACACAATACTGTCTTTTTTCTTTATAGAATAAACAATGCCTTCCCTGAGATGCAGGAAGTCCCCAAAGCAGGATACTATTGAACATGCAGTCAAGGGTCTGGACAAGACTGCAGAGTTAGAAGCGAAGTATATAAACTAATTTAAAGGTATGATGTTAACGCTTTTGCTAAGATATATTATTGTTTTCTGATAACCAAGCTGACATCGTTTTTTAAGTGGTTATTTTACATTAAGAGTGTCTTGACCTTTTCTTTTGCCACTTTTGTCAGTTTCAAGTTATTTCAGTGAGTGTGAAACCTGATGGTAGGAGTTCTATCTAAATTAAGGCTGTACTTGATGACGCCCTCCGGCATTTTTATACCACAATAGACCGGTGAACAAGTCCGATATTGATAGTCTAGTGTAAAGCACGTAATACGTCACAGAGATCACGTGACGCGATCCAATATGACTGTGTACAGTGTATGTCATTGTTTTGAAACTAAATAATCTTAAAGTTTTTTTTTTACGTAACCAGGTGCAATTGACATTTGTACTTTCAGTCCTAATACATACTGGCTAATGCAATGCTGGAAAATGAATTTTGGCTGGTCTGTTCCTTTAAAATCATAAAGAAGGGCTCTGCTCTATCCCTCACAAGAAGCAATGTTTCAAACCACCCTACATTAGTATAGTGGCCCAAATGAATATGATGACTCCTTATTTGTGTGCTTAAAAATATGACGAAGCTAACTTGATTTCCCTGTTAACTAGGTCGAGGAGTATTTACCAAGGCCCCTTTCAGGAAAGACGACTTTATTCTTTATTATGGAGTACAGAGGAAAATTGATAGATTCTGATGAATCTCAACGCAGGAAGATGGATGGAAGAGGCACTGTCTTTTTGTTTGACTTCCGCCGGCAAGAAAAAACTTGGAGGTGAGGCAAAGATTGAGATGTTATCTTATTTTTGTTTTTATTTAAAAAAAATAAACACATACTCATCCCATAAGTGTTAGGGGAAAAATCATTCTCTAAGCAAAAATGTATAATTACTTTTATTCATGCGTTGAATCTGTACAAATGAAAATATAGATCATGAAGTCTCAAAGACAAGCTGTTAATAGGGTCTGATTCCAATAGAAATTTCTTGTATGATTTGATTTAGATTTAAAAATTGTGGATTTCCTATTTTTATGTTTTGTGTACACAAGATTGTCTCAAAGATTAATTTCTGACATTGATTGAATAATTGTTTTTTTTTTTTTTTTAATCTATTTTAAGTGTTGATGCAGCTCAAGAAGATGGCAGTCTGGGAAGACTGGTTAATGATGACCACATGCACCCCAACTGTAAAATGAAGAAGATGACAACAGAGGACAGACCACACCTCTGTCTGTTTGCGCTCCGAGACATTGATGTTGGCGAAGAAATAACTTAAGACTATGGACCAGCTGGCCTTGGAGAACACAGGTTTGTAAGATGCATCTTTAAGTACAATAACAGAGCCCACTTGTGGTGTTCTGGTGATGTAGTTTCCAATTAGTTTGGCAATCTAATAAATGTATGTGAAGTTTCTATGGAAGTTGAACATGATGACTGACTGGGGGAGTTCTCCATTGTCCACTATCTGTAATTCAAATTTGTGGGTCTGAGTCAAAGTTTGGCTCTGCAGGAACAACGAACTGGTCAGGGAGTGACAGTATTACAAAGTTCTGCGTTACTCCTTTCTGGGCGGTGGCCCTGTTAGGCCATCATATGCCATATTGCAAATATCCCCATTGTGGGACTAATTAAGGACATCTTTATGTTGTGGTTTCCCTACCAGAACCAGCACCAACCCTGTATATTCATGATATAAAACACTGTTTCAATTTGATATTTAGCCTTTCTATACTGTAAAAATAGAAGACCCCAGGCTTTCCTGCGCGCCCTTGCCCAATTGGTGGTGTTCAGGAGACAACCTGGGACTGAAATATCAGTCACAACCAGTGTTGTTTTCGTCACTGATGACTATGACGAAAATACTTCGTTAACGCCCCTTTTTTAATGACGATGACAAGCTATACGAGGTTCTTTTATGACGAAAACATGACGTGATGTACATGAATTTTTTTCGTTGACTAGACAAAATTGTTAGCATGTGGTTCATAAATTATTTTATGTTGCTTTTAGTGAAATAAAGCCACAACAGTTGCCCAACAAAATGTTTTGCTTCTCTGCTTATTTTGGAGCAGTGAGTATTGATTCCACTGTTGCCACTTTTTTCTGTTTGTAATGAAGAATCCTTAGTAGTCCATCCAAAAGTCTTTGTTATTGGGTGGAAACCTTGAATGCCTTGTTTTAACTCAAATGGACTTAAACCCATCCATCCATCCATCCATCCGTTATCTGTACCGCTTCTCCTCACTAGGGTCGCGGGGGGTGTTGGAGCCTATCCCAGCTGTCTTCGGCAGTAGGCGAGGTACACCCTGAATTGGTGTCCAGCCAATCGCAGGACATGCATAGACGAACAACCATCCACGCTCACACTCATGCCTCGGGGCAATTAGAGTGTCCAAGCAACTTGCCATGCATGTTTTAAGAATATGGGAGGAAACCGGATTACCCAGAGGAAACCCACGCAGGAAGGCCGGAGCCAGAATCGTACCTACGACCTCAATATTGTGAGGCCATCATGCTAACCAGTTGGGCCACCGTGCCGCTTGGACTAAAACCTTTGTGAATAAATTGACGAAAACTAGGGTAAAACTTTTTTTGCGTTTCCGTCGATTAAAACTGGACTAAAACCCTTTTTTTAGTTTTCGTTGACTAAAACTGGACTAAAACTATAACGAATTGGGATGACTAAATGTGATGTAAACAAATCAGCACTTTGTCCAAATGACTTGGACAAAATCTAAAATGCCTGCCAAAAACAACACTGGTCACAACACGTGTCTACAGAAGATTAATTGGCATGGGCGAAATTAATTAGTTTTATTTCATTCATGAGCTTATGTTTTGTTTTGGGTGGCTAAGGCTTAAAATGTGTAAAAATCTAATCCAACCTCAAATATAATTAATTCAATAAATTTATGATGCTACTAAAACATCGAAGCAGCCTCCTCCAGGCTTTACAGACTCAGAAATGGAGGTATGCGTATCGTGTGCTCATCCTGTCGTGTCTCGAGATGTTAAAATTGCAGTTAGATAGACGTGTGCTGATTAGACAAGACTTCTAATATATCTGGTGTCACAGGATATTTGTCAGTGAATGTGTATGTCTGGTTTGAGGCTCACTCAGCTTTTTCTTGTGTTGTGGGGTCCAGTTGAGTTGAATTGCGAGTCAGGTATGTTGGCCATCTGACACCCAACTGTCAGGTTTGCGTTCGTGGGGACCCCGTAGAGCCATTTTTATTGTTGACATAAATCATAGCTAATCATCTTTTCCTTCATTATCATATGAAATACAGTTAGGAGTTGTATGTGCCTTTACTATGTTATAATCTTAGAACCTACCAGCCACTACAGCTGTCCGACAAGAAGACTTTTGGCTGTCCTGTGCTCCATTGCGGCCCTGGTGGCGTTCAAAAGACAACCTGTGACTGAAATATCAGTCACAACATATCTCTACTGAAGATTAATTGTCATGCGCTAAAGTAATTGGTTTTGTTTCATTCGTGAACTTGTTCGTTAAAATGTGTAAAATTCTGATCCATTTTCTTTTTTTTAATTCATTAAATTAATATTCAACTTGTTCATTAGGATGGAGGACAACCGACAATGACTGAATCGGCTGAGGTTGATGCCACCAGAACATCGAAGCAGCCTTCTCAAGGTTTGACAGACTCTGAAAAGGAGGTATGCGTATCATGTGGTCATCCTGTCGTGTCTTGAGATGTTAAAATTACAGTTACATAGACCTGTGCTGGTTGGACAAGTTTTCTAATATATCTGGACATAAATCGTAGCTAATAATATTTTCCCTCATCATCATATGATATACAGTTATGCGTAGTGTATGTCTTTACTATGTTACAATCTAAGAACCTACCAGCCACTACAGTTCTCTCATTGGGAGACTTAAGCTTTCGTCAGGCTGTCGACTGCTGCATTGCCCTCTTATTGGCTTTAAGTACACAACCTGTAACTGAATTATCTGTCAGAACAGAACCTATGTGTCCACAGCAGGTGATTTGGCATGTGGATTCTTCAGATTTTTAGAAAATAGGTAAAATTGTGATCAAAAGTTTAAAATGTATAAAATTCTGGTATAGTTTGCAATAGTATATCTATTAAATCATTTCAAAACTTCTTAACAAGGATGGAGAACATTGGCTGTGACCGAATTGGTTGAGGTTTACATTACCAGGACCATTGAGCAGCCTCCTCGGGATCTACAAATTTAGGAATGAAGATATGCATCCCATGTTACAATCCTGTTATGGCCCGAGGTTTTGAAGTTGCAGTTACATATTGGGCTGGGCGATATGGCTGATAAGTACATAGCGATATAAGTATTTCATATGGGTCCATCGATACACATTGAATTCTTTTTTCATATTATTTTATTCATTATTTTTTTTATTTTCCAATATTTTCACTGCCCTGTTAAAAAAACATTTAATGTAGTTTTCCTCCCGGGAGCTTTTTGTTACGGTCAATTAAGTGTTTTTGTTAAATATAGCTGCGTAGAATAATTATATGCATTATTATCGTACCACAATGTTTTGGTCTTGCAAATAATTTCCTAAAATCATTCTAATTTTGTTATTACATTATTTTGTCATATCATTCATCAATATTTTAGTTTTTTTTTTTTTCAAATAGAATTAAGACCTTTTTCTGTGCAGATTCCTCTGGGGATTAAGTATTTAATGGGTTCTCAATTTTCTCTTGGACTCTGATGCAACCCAGTCTCCTCCCTTGGACAAAAAATATGGGCTGAATCTTCCTTGGAATAACGACACAGATTCTGACGAATCATTGTCAAATCCTGCCCCTGAACTTTGTGCCTCAGACCCAGACCATATTACTATCCCAAGGCTCAGGAGGACCAAAAGTATACAGGTAAACAACCCATATAGATTTCAGGGAATCTTACAAGCAAATTGCATATATTTTATTGGTCTCCTGCCTTCTATCCTTTATATTTCGTTGTTGTTGTTGTTTTTTAGATTAAAAAAACAGGCTGACTTTGGAATGGATAAGCATTATTACTCCAACTCAGATGACAGTGGAGATGAATATATTCCGGATACAAGTGAGGCCTCTGATTCAGACGGAAGTGAATCTTTGAAAATTGTGGACCCTCTCTTGAAGTCTAAGAATGCCTTCAGAGATTTTTCTCCCACACCACGAATCTCAAAAGCCACCTCAACGCAGGTTGTTAATCAAGGGCGTTCACCCGTTCGGAGGAGTAGCAGCACTGGTGTGATTCTTGAATTCTATGGCTCTTCAAATATTTGTGCAGTTTAACACAAATCATCCAAAATAGAATTCAAGCACATCTGTGACAGAAATTCAAATTCAGAAGTCAAAGAGAGAGAACAAAAAAAAAAATCTAATGCTGCGCTTCTTCCGAAGACATATACTGTAAACATTAAATGTATGTTAGGACAATCTTGAAAAAAGTATTAGAACACCCTTTACTTTTATTTCTTGTTCATTTTATTAACCAAAATATGTCCATTTTTATTACAGATTAATGAATACAAAATTAAAACTCTAATCAGCTACTTTTTAATCGTTATATTTGTATAAACAAATGTTATACATCTGTGTGTTAACTTATACAAGAAATGACGGAAAAGCAAGGGTGGTTTAGTATTTTTTTATCGTATATAGTCTGTATAATATCTTTAACCTATGCTGATGCTGTTTAATACTGATTTAAATAATAATAATAATGTCATAATCTGTTGGTTTTACATGAACAAAACCTTTCAAGCACTTTTTAAAATTCTAAATACTACCTCTTGTCAGTAAGTTGGTTCACAGCACTGCCTTGGAGTGAAAGTGTGTAGTGCTGAGACAGTCGGTATGTGCTGAGTCGTCTGACGTTTGTGTGACTGGTACCCAGGAAGGTAGCAAAACCAGGCAGTGTGTATGTCGTACCCAGGAAGGCAGAGAAACCAAGCAATATGTATGTGGTACCCACGAAGGCAGAGAAACTAAGCAGTGTGTATGTGGTACCCGGGAAGGTAGCAAAACCAGGGAGTGTGCATAGATACAGACCCCAAAAGTGATTAAAACCAAATAAAGTCCCCAGAAGATCATCTGTAGTCAGGTGAAGGACCCTGTACTTTGTTCAACTCATTTACTCCCTTAGACGTACAAAGACGTCTTTTAATGCAATGGCGCCCTCTACCAAAGACGTATAAGTACGTTTCCTGTCTTTTTTACGTCATAGTGTACATAAGGGTCTGATGCAACCTCTGACTGAGAATCAGCCTTGTCCGCATTGTGAATCATGTAAAAATCACCCAGCAGGGGGCAGAGGTGCAAAAGATCCGCCTTGAATCTGCGCCAGAGGTACAAATGGGGGGGCGGGATCCTGGGGTAGACTTATAAGTGTGGAGAGCAGCGTGGGTAGCAGCAGCATCGGCAGCACTAGCAGCAGTCGCATTAGTAGCGTTAGCAATGAAATCCTCCAAGCAAATGACGATCGAGGAATGCTTTTTTGTAAAAAAAAAGCTTCCTAAAAGCATCAAGGCGATGGAGACGCTTTGGTTGAGAGGATGACGCTTCGTCGTCGTCACAACAAAACGGCGTCTAAAGAGGGTGCGCGTGCCTTGCGGCCTGCATCGCCTGCCTTCGGACAATAGCCAAAGCAGCTGAGAGTCCTCACCAGATCCCCCCGAACGAGGAGGTAAGCGCTCGCAAGTTACCATTGAACATGTGGTTTTACCCCTCATGCTTTTATTGTACATATCATGCATCTTGCGGGCAGAAAATGTCGCGTAAATGTGCAGTTAGACGCGAGCTTGCTCGCTGACTTCCTCATCCGGCCGCCTCTATTGCACAATTACACGCGAGCGTAAGTCCTCGCCGACGAGGAAGTAAACGCTCGCAAGTTACCATTAAACATGTGGTTTTAGCCCTCATGCTTTTATTGTACATATCATGCATCTTGCGGGCAGAAAATGTCGCGTAAATGTGCAGTTAGACGCAAGCTTGCTCGCTGACTTTCTCGTCCGGGCGCCTATTGCACAATTACACGCGAGCGTAAGTCCTCGCCGACGAGGAAGTAAACGCTCGCAAGTTACCATTGAACATGTGGTTTTAGCCCTCATGCTTTTATTGTACATATCATGCATCTTGCGGGCAGAAAATGTCGCGTAAATGTGCAGTTACGCGCGAGCGCATCTCCTCCCCGACGAGGAAACAACAATACTGAATGGTGTGGTAATCATGCATACTTTCTAAAATTCACAGATTGTGCATCCCGCGGCAAGAAAGTTCCTCCTCGTCTTGTTGGTGTAAAGAAAGGTAAATTATAATATGAAACTTCACACGCCAGCAATAAAATGCAGCAATAAATATATATTTCCAATTGTTTGTATTTCTGTAATTTACAGGTTGTGCATCAGGAAGCAGTGGTTCCGGATGGCGTCACACTGGATGGCAACCGAGGAAAATCGACTTTACAGCAACCCCTGGACCACTGAATGCCGCTGCCCATTTGGAGTCTGAGGAGCCAGCTGATTTCCTGCAGCTGTTTCTCACGGATGAGCTTCTGCAGCACATCGCGGATGCCAGCAATCACTTCCCAGACAATTATTTTCACACAAACCCCAGTGGACAAACACAAGCTCGCCTATTTTCCACGGACCAGCAAAGCCAGACCACAACGAAAGTGTCGGGTCTGTTTGTGCAAAGGCAAACGGAGTGAAACAAGAATGTGGTGTGAACTATGTTGTGTGCCCTTGCATCAAGGCAACTGTTTTATTTTATATCACACAAAAAAAAAGTATGTATGACACTGATGTATTTCATTTTTGTACATAGTTCAACAGTTCAGTCGTTTAGTGTTATGTGCAAATAAATTTATTTTATCAAAAACATTTTTTGTGCTTTTTTTTGTTATTTTATAGAAGGCATGCATTATTTAGATGTTAGAGGTGTCATAAAAGCCATAAATAATAGTGTCAAAATTCAAATTATGGTCAAAATGCATCAGTTTACAAAAAGCTCATTTTCTCAGTTTTTTCCCCAGGGATTGGAGTTTTCATGAAATTTAGCTATTTTCAAATGCCGATTGCTCAAGAATGGAAAAAGATAGGAACAAACATTTTTTTCTGTTGAAAGAAGAGAGTCTCATCTTTCTTCGGGTGTGCTCCATGTCTATATAGCATTAGAATACTATATTCTGTGGGCCTTGCAATATTAGTCAAAACCCAGGAAAACGCTGGGATTGAGCGGGTTGCTCCAGTGAAAATGGCTGGTATTTAATGAGTTAAGACTGGTTAGGACATCCGGCTCGCAGTCCCAAGGTGCAGGGTTCGATCCCGGGACCCAGCTTTCCTGTGTGGAGGTTGCATTTGTGAGTGAGTTTGAGCGCAGATGGTTGTTCGTCTTTGCGTGCCCTGCGATTGGCTGGCAACCACTTCAGGGTGTGCCCCGCCTACTGTCCGTTGACAGCTGGGTAGGCTCCAGCACGCTATCCTTGTGAGAATAAGCGGATTGGATATTACATGTATGTGTTTATGCCCTAGGCCAGGCAAGGGCAAACTACGGCCCGGGGGCCACATGCGGCCCGTTAAATTTTAATCCGGGCCGCCGAACTTGAAAAAAATTTAATGAATAAACCTTGTTAATGTTTTATTTTCTAAACACTGTGGTTTTCAAAGACAAATATTATTGTTGGAATGCTTTTATTCACTTTCATTTAAAATTAAATGTATTTTTTTTCTCAGATGAGGTGAGGTTTCCAAAACACTCCATCCATCTGCTCCTGGTCCGGCCCCTCTGTCATATTTTAGAACCCATTGTGGTCCTCCAATCAAAAAGTTTGCCCGCCCCTGCCCTAGGCTTTGTGTCTTTGCTTGGTTGACTGTGTAATGAGTGTATGAATGCATTTCTTTCTACCAGACACCTTGGACTTCCCATGGCAGATTAATAATCTATTTTATCTATCCATCAGGGTCACGAATGTCATTTGATGAGTAGAGAATTTAGAGTCTCCAATTAACCTAATATACATGGATTTGCGCATGGAAACCTGAGAAAAAGCCCTTAGTCCTACTTTTCCATCTGAACCACTTTATCCTCACGAGGGTCACAGCCGTGACATCCCAGCTGACTTCAGAAAGTAAGTGGGCGACGACTCATGATCTCTTGGTTGAATAATATTGTTAGGGGCTCAAAATGGCCCTCTACAATAAAATGGCAGAAGAATATTACATACTCTCTGGCAGAAGAATATTGCGTTTTTTTTGTTTTGTCCAATTAACTTAAATAAAACTTGGGAAAATTTAATGATTACATGTAAACCAGCTGGTCTTCCCCATACCAAGCCCTGGCTAAAACTGACTGAAAAATGCATGATGTGTGCCTTTTAAACTCCTCGGCCCATCCACTATGCCAGGGATGGGCAAACTTTTTGATTGGGAGGGGGGGGGCACAATGAGTCCTAAAATACATTTAATTTTAAACGAAAGTGAACAAAAGCATTACAACAATATATATGTCTTTGAAAAACCACAGTATTTAGAAAATAAACCATTAACAAGGCTTATTCATTTAATTTTTTTCAAGTTTGGGGGGCTGGATTGAAACGTTTAACGGGCCACAAGTGGCCCCCGGGCCGTAGTTTGCCCAAGTGCCCTAAGCCAATTGATTCTAAAAAATAACAGTTTTCTTCATCAAAACAACATTTTATGATCAACATAAATGTTAGTGAGTACATAAAGGTATACTCATTCGATCTATCATAACCCCATGCACTTAGACTGTACAAAAAAAAGAAAATTTTTATTTTAAAACCTAGTATTTCGCCATGACGTCACACGCTAGCGTCAAGTGCTTGGCGCTAAAAACCCGGAAGTAACAGCGGCGCTCGGTTTGAAAGTGGAGAGTTGTGCATGGTAGGCGAATTCGGGAGAAATGTTTGTTGAACACGAGGACTGTGGCGTAGAAGATGGTTTAACAGCGATCTAGTGCGCACCCAACCGTGATGGCTGACCAACGAAATAAATGCGGACCGACGGAGTGGACTGACAGGACGTGGAAAACAGGTGTGTGGCATGTGTGCGTGTGCACGAATGTGGGAGCGCGTTCACTATGGTGGCAGCGATCGCAAAGCAGCAGCACCACTCCTTGACAAAAGTATTGTACTTTCTCTGATGTTTTGGGTTTGCTCTGCTTTGGGGTTTGTAGTTCTGGCCACGCAAAAGTAACAAAGCAAGTTCTTGGATGTCTGCTTTTTTCTTGAACTGTTAATTGGTTAACATCGTGGCTCTTATTTTTATCTAATGTATGGAGTTTGGTGGCTATCTATATGCACAACTATATTAGTTGCACTTGAAATTGCATACAGAAAATTAGTATAAATAGGTTACGCTATAAAGTATAACAATATTAACAATCGTTATTGTTGTTACTGTTTATTTATTTTATTTTGCAATAACTGTGCTCCAAGCTTAGCTGTTGTGCCAGCTGCCAAGTAAAAATATGTAATCTCACTCAATAATAGGAATAAATACTTAACTAACATCTCAATTTTTCGGGTTGGGCTGTGGGGGAGGGGAGGGTGGCTGCCTGACATAAAGCAGACTGTCCTGCACATGCGCAGACCAGCCGAGTGTGTGAAGTGTGCGTAAGTGCAGTACCGGGACCGACCACTAGACAGCGATCCTGAGTAATTTTTCCGCACACACATTTCTAGCACACTCGTCTTGTTTTTGTGACCTTCCTGGGAAGCCCTGAAACTTTGACAGGACCTCCCCCTGAGCTTCTTATCACTGAATTCAATGCTCTTTTTTGTGGGGCCCAGATTTTTGGTCCCCACAAAAATTTTGGTCCCCTACAGTGGGTGTGCTGTCCGATGTTGGTCCCCAACATGTAGCTTATACAAACACACACACACACCCCTACTTGTTTTTGTGACATTGTTGGGCCACCTGAGCAAAACTCACATTGTGGGAACCACCCTTTCTAGTGGTTGTACAGCTCTGAAAAAAATCAGGCAGTGTCCAGGAATTTAGTTAAACACAAAAACCACTTCAAATTACCAATTAATGACCTGGAGGTCAAATGAGTGACTCAAGTGCATGTAATTCAGTCACTGTAGCCCAAAGATTCTCTGGGCCAGTGGATGAACCATTATTCGTCTTGGACAGCATTGAAGCAGGCCGTAGCCTGGTTTCTAAAGCTGAAAGACTTACTGACAGAGTAAAGGAAAATAGAAAGGAGTTAATCACATTAGGTGAAGAAGGCAAGATGAATTTATTCAAGAGAACTGTCAAAGGAAAGTATTTGACCTGCGACGACTTGGATAAAGCAGAAAGAGAACTTGTGAAATACTGTCAAAGGCGAAGTTTCAAAAAAGATTTAGCCATATTTGAAAAACAAAAAAGGGTGAAGAAAAGTAGCCCACTTTACAAGTTCAATATAGTACTTCAAGATGGTGTCATGAGGGTTGGTGGACAGTTGAGCCACGCAGCCATGCCTGAAACAGCAAAACAGCAAGCCATCTTGCCAAGGATTCACATAACACAAAGCTAGTCCTGAGATACATTCATGAGATTACAGCTCACGCTGGAAGGAACCACATGATGGCTAATCTGCATCAACAGTTTTGGATACCTCGAGCTGCTAGAGTCATCAGAAGAGTGCTACCTGACGATCCGCCTTTCAAGAGAATTGGCGTTGATTATTTTGGTCCATTCTAAGTAAGTAGGGTTAGAGGACAAGTAAAGAGATACGGCGTGATTTTTACATGTCTCGCTGTACGAGCCGTACATCTGGAAATTGCATCTTCACGTGACACAGATGCTTGTCTCAACGCAATCCGAAGATTTCTTGTCAGAAGAGGACAAGTGAGAGAGATGTATTCTGATAACGGAACCAACTTTAGATCAGCTGACAGTGAAATGAAGAAATCAATCAAAGAATGGAACACTAAGTAAATCGAGAAACACTTGCTGCAAAAAGGTATTCAGTGGCATAGCAATCCCCCAGCAGGTTCCCACCACGGAGGAAGCTGTGAGCGACTTATTTGGTCTGTGAGAAAAATCCTGAATGTCACTGTAAAAGAACAAATTTCGGGTGAAGAAAGTCAATATACCTTGCTTGGTGAGGCTGAAGCAGTTATAAACAGCAGGCCTATCACAAGGACATCTTCCGACCTCAACGACTTGGAAGCGCTCACACCCAACACTCTGTTGTGGCTGAAGGTCAAACCTGAGTTACCTCCTGGAGTCTTCTGTAAAGACGACCAATACGCCCCAATACGTACCTCTGGGAATGAGCTGGTCAGCTCTTTAAAGAGTATTATGTAAGTTGAAATACATTAATCCATTTTTCTTTTTTGGACCATCTTTAACTGTGTAGTGTGTAATGTCTAAAATACAAAATGATCAGATTTTAGGGTGCAGTTGACGACTGTGGCACAGGTCCTCGCTCTACAAGTGCTAATAGTCTTCGGCAAAGAGAAAAATCTGCCATAAGGTACAGAAAACATTGGCATCAGAGTAAATGGATGCATGTTTTTGCAATGTGCGAGGAAACTGGCGAACTCAGAGAAAACTACGCAGGCTTGGGAGAACATGCAAACTCTACACAGGAAGGCCGGAGCCGGAATCGATCCCACAACCTCTGCATTGTGAGACCATCGTGCTCACAAGTCGCCCACCGTGGCGGCCGTCCATTATGAATGCCATCCCACCATCCATTATCTGTACGGCTTCTCCTCACAAGGGTTGCGGGGGGTGCTGGAGCCTATCCCAGCTATCTTGGGGCAGTAGGTGGGGTACACCCTAAACTGGTTGCCAGCCAATCGCAGGTCACACAAAGACAAACAACCATCCGCGCTCACACTCACACCAATTTAGGGTGTCCAAACAACCTGCCATGCATGTGTTTGGAATGTGGGAGGAAACCGGAGAACCCACGCAGGCGTGTGGGAAACATGCAAACTCCAAACAGGAAAGCCGGAATCAATCCCGCGACCTCTGCATTGTGAGACCATCGTGCTAACAAGTCGCCCACCATGCATCCCTGCTAAATAAATGATTAATTTTTACATTTTAGTATTTGTAAGCGATCTTGTGTTCATGACAGCATTTTCAACAGTGTGGGTGTTTGTATGAAAGCATTTCACTCGTGTATGGGCATGAGCATGTTTCAGTTGTATTTATGAATAACAATAATTTCACAATTGTGCCTGAGCGCCTTTCACTGGTGTGTATGAGAATGTTTCACCTATGTGTATGAGCGCATTTGACGAGTGTATGAGCAACAACTATTTCACTAGTGTGTATGAGAGCGTTTCACTCGTATGTATGATAGCGTTTCATAAGTATGCATGAGCAACAACAATTTCACTGGTGTGTAAGAGTGCATTTCAGAAGTGTGAAGCGATTCCTGACTTTTGTCCCCAACGGCACCTCATACTCCCCATCTCCCGCTCACTTCTCCTGACCCCATGAGCCATCCCCGTTGCTACTACATGGAGATTTGATGTGTTTTTTTGTTTTTTTTGTTATTAGCTTCTTCAACATCTCTTCTGATTCTCATCTCTTCTCTGGCGCTCGTCTCCGCCTGTCTGATTTGAAGTCGACCTCAGAATTTGCACTATTTTGACATGACTTCTGTGGTAATCACTACTGACATATTGTGTCATTTGCTCAATAATACATTAAAATTATAATAAATAATTAAAATGGGTCCGGTGCCGAGCTCTGGCTTCATATCTTTAAAAGTGGTCTTCTCAAATCTGTTACTAATGGCCTCTAAATCAGTTGTGGTAGAGAAGGGGCAAATTAGACCTTATGGCATCTTAATTTGGTCAAGTCTTGTACCCATTTTCAAGGCCAGCGACTATTGCTTTAGCTATATACAAGAAAAGGATTACTCTGAATATACACAACAACAAATCCCAGATGTCCAACCCAAATGTTGTTTCAAAATAATCCAGTTCAGATGATAAACAAATGTATTGGTATGTTGAGGTCATTATTTCAAATCAAAATATACACTTCTTTTTCAGACAATGGGGAGGATCGAAGAAGTGGAAAAGTTGCAGGAGTAACTTCAAAACAATGCAAAGAGACAGAATCTGGAAGAATGTCAAGTTTGTCCATGTTTATATTTCTGGAATTTAGTGGGCGTGCATCTCGAAATGTTTGGGGATGGTTCGGGCTGCCAGACAAGACTTTCACTGCGAGCGCTGGACCACTGGATGCTGCGGCAAACAGCGGACTTCTTGCAGCTATTTATTACCAACAAGCTACTCCTGCACATCAATGATGCGGATGGCACAGACTGCTTTGCAGACAATTATTTTGAGGCAAAACCAAGAGGTCTGTAAGCACTCTGAAAACAAAGTAAAATATTTGACACCCACGGCAAAAAAAGCCATGCTACAGCATAGGGCTGGGCGATAAACCGAAAATTTACCGTTACCGAAATTTATTACAATGACCGAAATCATTTTGCCCATGTCGGTAAATTCGATGAATAAAAAAAGAAAAGCCTTTTGTCTGCGGCAATGTTCATGCCCCTTTAAGACCGCTACAGCGCCTCTAGTCATGTGACTCCACCCGTCTGTCGCTCTCGTTGCTGGCGATTCAAATCCAGAAGCTTTCTCACCACCCACAACACAACCATGCTGTGCTGAAAGTTCAAAGTGAGAAGCAAGGTTCGACAAGTGACAACAGCCCATGAACGGAGGCGACACCATACGAGAGAACGTCTCAGAGGTGGACGCGATAGCTTAGCACATAGCTAAAGATAAAGCTCCTCTAGTTACGTGGCGCGCACAGGATTTAAACGCTTCATGAAAGCCGTATTTCCCGATATGGACTACATCGGGCCGGGAGCTTAGACATGTCAAGCATTTTGCATCTACATCCGACTTGTGGTCGGGTCGCAACATGGATCCCTGATTGAGCCTAACTGTGCATTACATAGATGACAAGTGGCGACTGCGCAGCAGAGTACTCGAGACGGCACCTTTTCCCCGATAATACCCACTTGTTTATTTGGCTTGCATTGACATTTTCTTTCATTTTATTTAGCGTTTTTTTATTTGCCATTATTTACATCATGAGAGCATCTTGGCGCAATCTATTTGCAGAAAAAGATTTCGCAAGAGGTACCCTTTTTCTTTGTGACATTGTTCAAGTCATGCAAAGCAAGCTCAGGGTTCGCGGTTAACCGCTTCCCGATTGCCCGGGGCAAGTGAAATTTGGCCACGGGCAAGGTAAAATTATGGGCAACTTGCCCGACCGGGCAAGCATTTTTTAAAGCAGCCAAATATCTTTAATTTTGACGAAAACGGTGGTGTGATCTGTTTGTGTGCACTGTATGGTGATGGTTTAACCCAGACAACCCCTTATGTTTTGGTATGGTCCATTGGCCTTATCGGGGGCAATGGGCGGGCGCTACGGGGATCAGTTAGTTCAGTGAATGTCGAGTTAAAGTGGACGTCAATAAATCCCGCAGTATTGAAACTCGCTGTCGTAGCATCCTCATTTGAAGTTTGAAAAACACAACAAAAACCTACGATATTTTGGCCGAAAATTGGCGACGAGTTCGTTCAAATCCGAACATTTCGGATTCCTCTGACATGACTAAAATAGCTCGAATATTTTTAAGTAGACAATTCAGTTGTGAGTAAGGAAGGGAGTAATATTTGATTATTGGCTGTTAATTCATTAGCTCCATGATGTGACCTGACATAGTGTCAGTGACTGTGTTCTGTTTATGCTATGAAACTTATGGAGGCAGCACCACAGGCACTGGTCTTAAAGGAATACACAAATTTGCCACACTCATAATTTACTCATGTGATTCCTCAATTAATACGCTCTCCTGGACTTAAAATTGATCATCTGGATTGCTGTAATATCATTTTCCCAATTTAACATGCAGATTTGTTAATTATTAAAACTACAATTAACATTTTCAATAACTGCACAGGATGATACATTTGCTCTTGTGAGTAGGGTTTCATGGTTGACGATGAAAACAAGATTAATTTATGCTTATCAGATTATATGTTTATTTACATTTGTGGCGCACATTTTACAACCATAAACATTTTATTCTTAGAGAAAAAAAATTGTCACTTGCCCAAGTCGGGCAAGTAATTTGGCCACTCGGGCAAGGCAAATTTTAGTGGCACTTGCCCTATGGGCAAGCAGTTTTTAAAGTTAACCGCGAACCCTGCAAGCTATTTGGAATGTTCATACAAATGATTTTTGTACTTTTATTTTTCATTGAAAGTAAAGTGTACCAGTTGGTCAATAAAAAAAACAGTCAATATGCAATTCCTGCATTTATTTTGATTTTAGTCCACGTGGGAATTTATTGTGCATTTATCGTTATCGAGGTAAAATTGCTCGATTTCTCGCGATATTGATTTGAGGTCATATCGCCCAGCCCTTCTACAGCATGTATACAGTGTGAGACGTGTTGTGTTCACTTGCTCCAAGGCAATTGTTTTTAAGTGTATACCACATACCCAACGAATTGTGTAATTTGTATGGCGGGGTGTACACATGCGTTGCAAAAACACATGCACACACTGTCACTCACGCACTTCCGTATATAGTTTATTTCAGCACCTTTTGTCATGCTGTTTTTATTTTATAGAAGGAAAGCATTATTTTGATGTCTGAGCTGTCACAAAAGAAAAAATAGAACTGTTGAAGTCAAGTCAAGCTTGTGCTTGAAATGTTTGTTCTTAGTTTCTCAGTTTTTCGTGAGCAATGGGAATTCAGTTATATTCAAACGCTGTCAGGTAAAGGCTCCATATTTTTATAGCATTATAGCACACTATTCTGTGGGCGCTAGAATTGAAGGGTTTGCGTTAGTAAAAATAGGTGGGATTAAATGAGCTGAAGTGTATCTCTTGAGTGCTCCTTAAATATTTGCCTGTGTTGGTATATTTTATTTTGGTCGTGTCATGTTTATTCTTACGCTGAAAGAGACATGAGGTGTTCGAAAAAAATAAATGATTTTTTTTCCCGGTCAAAACTACCAATGGTGTCTGTTTTTTTTCCCTCCGTGAAATGTACGAGTTATCACTTTGACGCGCATGATGTCACGTGGCTGGAGGACTGGAAACTTGCACGAACAACATTTACGTTGAAATGTAACAATGACACATATATCGACATCTAACAAACATGCATGGGCATCTAACATTGACACTTACATTGACGTCTATAACATAAACCATTACAATCACATCTAACAAACACGGACATCTAACAGACACATCGACATCCATCATAAACATTTACATAGACATCGACATCTAACCAACCTTTACATAGACATCTTACACACATCGACATCTAACAAACATTTACATAGACATCTAACATAAACACATCTAATATAGACACATAGATTGACATCTAACATCGACACATTGAGATCTAACATAGACATACATTGACATCTAACAAAGACTGTTACATCGACAACTAACATCGACACAAGGCTTTGTCAAATGACACGTCATGACGACATATACAGAGACACAAGGCACAACAGCATATTTTTGGTACAAATTGAACCCGATATGTTAGCTACCTCGTTCGACTTAAAGGGTTAGCGAACTTGTTATGGTGGTTGAGGCGTGGTGGCTACCCAGCTCGTGTAGTGTATATTAAACTTAAGTTAATAATTTATGACCAGTAAACACGGATGTTGTAACGCAAAACAATGTTCAAATGTTAGTTTTTTTTCAACACATTTCATGAGAAAAAGCTCTACTTGTCTGTGAGAAATGTATGTTGTAGACCCATTATATAACACAATATTACACAATTTTACATTGGAATTTCATTTAATAAAACATTGACAATTATCTTTACAAACACTGTGTATGATTCATCTTTTCATTTGTTGTTCAATGAGCAAAACAGTGGCGATCAAAACAGTGCAAATTAAATGACATTTTATAGGTATCTGGCTGCAATACAGTGAACCCTCGCTACTTCGCGGTTCACCTTTCGCGGGTTCAGTGCTTCGCGGGTCTAAAAAATATTCGGGGGCATTGTAGTTTCGCCGAGCGGCACGACGGGGCGCTGGAGTGGTTAGACGGCCGGCGTGCGCCGAAGAAGAACGTGGGCGAAGAGGAGAGTGGACAAAGAAGAGCACGTTCCCCCGGGCACGATTTGGGGCGACGTTTCGCGCGGTTCGGACCGTACCAGAGCTCCGGCCAGCGTGCGTGGCAGTTAAGCCGAAGAGGAACAACTTCCGCCCGGGCACTAGCGGGGTGACATTTCGCTCCGTTCGGGACCGTGCGAGAGCTCCGGAGGAGACCGGCCGGCGTGCGTGGTTGTTAAGCCGAAGAGGAACACCTTCCGCCCGGGCATGAGCGGAGCGCGAGGCTGTCAGTTATGAATGAATAAATGAATAAATAAATGAAGAATGCCAGGGCACACCGGACGGCGTACCAGCAGGTAAAAGTCGAAGTAATTAAATAAATACAAAAAGAAGTAATTGAATAAATACAAAAATAATGGCTGGGGAATAAAAAAATGTTTTAATAATTTTTTTTTTGTTATAACATGAATTTCACCCTCTCTCTCTCTACCCGTATATATATATATATATATATATATATATATATTATTTTATTTATTTATTTTTTTAAGCATTTTTGAAGGTGCGCCGCTACTTCGCACTTTTTTTTTTTAAGCATTTTTGAAGGTGCGCCGCTACTTCGCACTTTTTTTTTTTAAGCATTTTTGAAGGTGCGCCGCTACTTCGCGGATTTTCAGTTTTCGCGGGTGGTCTCGGTCCCCATTAACCGCGATAACCGAGGGTTCACTGTAGTAAGTTACATTCTAATTTACATTTACAGGTAATGGAAATGACTACTGGTAACCTCAATTTAACTGTATTTCAGTCAGAATGCCTCAAACATCATAAAAAAATAAAACGTTGAGTATTATTTCTCCTTCAAAATGTCAGAAGAAATACTCTATAATGGCCTGACGACATTAACATAGTTTATAGTATATAGCAGGGGTGGGAAAACTTTTTTATTGGCGGGCCACAATGGGTTCTAAAATTTGACAGAGGGGCTGGACCAGGAGCAGATGGATGGAGTGTTTTGGTAACCTCATCTCATCTGAGAAAAAAAAAACATTTAATTTTAAATGAAAGTGAACAAAAGCTTGTCTTTGAAAAACCACACTATTTTGAAAATAAAACATTAACAAGGTTTATTTTTTTTTTTTTCAAATTCGGCGGGCCGGATTAAAACGTTTAACGGGCCGCATGTGGCCCCCAGGCCGTAGTTTTCTCACGACGGTATATAGCATAGCGGCATAGGTTCCCTCGTCAACATCAAGTGAGTTACCCTCTTACCAAGACCAAAATACGGGGCTCCCCATCTTCCGGTCACTTCTCCAGACCCCAACAGTCACCCTCGTTGCGAGAACTTTAAGATTCGATGTTTATTTTTTTTCGCTTCTTCAACTTCGTGTCTGATTCTTTTCTCTTCTCTGGCTCCAGGATTCCGCTGTCAATCAGATGACGATTGAGGCGGGACTTCCGGTTCAAAGTCACCCTCAGAGTTTGCAACCATTTGAGATGGCTTCTGTGGTAATAACAACTGTCATAGGTGCAATTTGCTCTATAAAGCATTAAAAAAAAAAAAAATAATAAATTACAAAAAATAGTCAAGTACAGCACTCGTCTCATAAACTAGGTAAGAATTTAGCGTTACTAACGTTGCTACACTATAAAGAGTGTTTTACTGACTAGCTAAACCCAGTTTTGGTTTAGCTGTTATAAAAGTTTGGTTTTTTAGTGCTGTAAATGCATTTTCAGCTCGCGCTGTACACATTTGCTATGAGAGGCATTAGCATTATCTCATAAGGGAAATATTGGACAATCAAATTAATGACTGCCCAGGCATCAGGATGTCTTTTTACACTATATAAAGGTGGAAATTTACATTGGAAACGTTTAGTTTAGCTGTTAATGAAGTTTCGTTTTTTTTAGTGCTGAAAATTCATTGTCTGCTGGCGCTGTACACTTTTTCTAAGTGTTGCAATATCTCATGAAGGAAATACTGGACAATCAAATTAATGACTTTCCAGGCTTCAGGATGCCTTTCTACACTATATAAAGGTGGAAATTTACATTGGAAACGTTTGGTTTAGCTGTTATAAAAGTTTGGTTTTTTAGTGCTGTAAATGCATTTTCAGCTCGCGCTGTACACATTTGCTATGAGAGGCATTATCTCATAAGGGAAATATTGGACAATCAAATTAATGACTGCCCAGGCTTCAGGATGTCTTTTTACACTATATAAAGGTGGAATTTACATTGGAAACGTTTGGTTTAGCTGTTATAAAAGTTTGGTTTTTTGTGCTGAAAATGCATTTTCAGCTCGCACTGTACACATTTGCTATGTGAGGCATTATCTCATGAAGGAAATACTGGACAATCAAATTAATGACTTTCCAGGCTTCAGGATGCCTTTTTACACTATATAAAGGTGGAAATTTACATTGGAAACGTTTGGTTTAGCTGTTATAAAAGTTTGGTTTTTTAGTGCTGTAAATGCATTTTCAGCTCGCGCTGTACACATTTGCTATGAGAGGCATTATCTCATAAAAGAAATATTGGACAATCGAATTAATGACTGCCCAGGCTTCAGGATGTCTTTTTACACTATATAAAGGTGGAAATTTACATTGGAAACGTTTGGTTTAGCTGTTATAAAAGTTTGGTTTTTTAGTGCTGAAAATGCATTTTCAGCTCGCACTGTACACATTTGCTATGTGAGGCATTATCTCATAAGGGAAATACTGGACAATCAAATTAATGACTTCCCAGGCTTTCAGGATGCCTTTTTACACTCTATAAATGTGGAAATTTACATTGGAAACGTTTGGTTTAGCTGTTAATGAAGTTTCGTTTTTTTAGTGCTGAAAATTCATTGTCTGCTGGCGCTGTACACCTTTTCTAAGTGTTGCAATATCTCATGAAGGAAATACTGGACAATCAAATTAATGACTTTCCAGGCTTCAAGATGCCTTTCTACACTATATAAAGGTGGAAATTTACATTGGAAACGTTTGGTTTAGCTGTTATAAAAGTTTGGGTTTTTAGTCCTGTAAATGCATTTTCAGCTCGCGCTGTACACATTTGCTATGAGAGGCATTATCTCATAAGCGAAATATTGGACAATCAAATTAATGACTGCCCAGGCTTCAGGATGTCTTTTTACACTATATAAAGGTGGAAATTTACATTGGAAACGTTTAGTTTAGCTGTTATAAAAGTTTGTTTTTTTAGTGCTGTAAATGCATTTTCAGCTCGCGCTGTACACATTTGCTATGTGAGGCATTATCTCATAAGGGAAATACTGGACAATCAAATTAATGACTGCCCAGGCTTCAGGATGTCTTTTTACACTATATAAAGGTGGAAATTTACATTGGAAACGTTTGGTTTAGCTGTTATAAAAGTTTGGTTTTTTAGTGCTGAAAATGCATTTTCAGCTCGCACTGTACACATTTGCTATGTGAGGCATTATCTCATAAGGGAAATACTGGACAATCAAATTAATTACTTCCCAGGCTTCAGGATGCCTTTTTACACTCTATAAATGTGGAAATTTACATTGGAAACGTTTGGTTTAGCTGTTAATGAAGTTTCGTTTTTTTAGTGCTGAAAATTCATTGTCTGCTGGCGCTGTACACTTTTTCTAAGTGTTGCAATATCTCATGAAGGAAATACTGGACAATCAAATTAATGACTTTCCAGGCTTCAGGATGCCTTTCTACACTATATAAAGGTGGAAATTTACATTGGAAACGTTTGGTTTAGCTGTTATAAAAGTTTGGTTTTTTAGTGCTGTAAATGCATTTTCAGCTCGCGCTGTACACATTTGCTATGAGAGGCATTATCTCATAAGGGAAATATTGGACAATCAAATTAATGACTGCCCAGGCTTCAGGATGTCTTTTTACACTATATAAAGGTGGAAATTTACATTGGAAACGTTTGGTTTAGCTGTTATAAAAGTTTGGTTTTTTAGTGCTGTAAATGCATTTTCAGCTCGCGCTGTACACATTTGCTATGAGAGGCATTATCTCATAAGGGAAATATTGGACAATCAAATTAATGACTGCCCAGGCTTCAGGATGTCTTTTTACACTATATAAAGGTGGAAATTTACATTGGAAACGTTTAGTTTAGCTGTTAATGAAGTTTCGTTTTTTTAGTGCTGAAAATTCATTGTCTGCTGGCGCTGTACACTTTTTCTAAGTGTTGCAATATCTCATGAAGGAAATACTGGACAATCAAATTAATGACTTTCCAGGCTTCAGGATGCCTTTCTACACTATATAAAGGTAGAAATTTACATTGGAAACGTTTGGTTTAGCTGTTATAAAAGTTTGGTTTTTTAGTGCTGTAAATGCATTTTCAGCTCGCGCTGTACACATTTGCTATGAGAGGCATTATCTCATAAGGGAAATATTGGACAATCAAATTAATGACTGCCCAGGCTTCAGGATGTCTTTTTACACTATATAAAGGTGGAAATTTACATTGGAAACGTTTGGTTTAGCTGTTATAAAAGTTTGGTTTTTTAGTGCTGTAAATGCATTTTCAGCTCGCGCTGTACACATTTGCTATGAGAGGCATTATCTCATAAGGGAAATATTGGACAATCAAATTAATGGCTGCCCAGGCTTCAGGATGTCTTTTTACACTATATAAAGGTGGAAATTTACATTGGAAACGTTTAGTTTAGCTGTTAATGAAGTTTCGGTTTTTTAGTGCTGAAAATTCATTGTCTCCTGGCGCTGTACACTTTTTCTAAGTGTTGCAATATCTCATGAAGGAAATACTGGACAATCAAATTAATGACTTTCCAGGCTTCAGGATGCCTTTCTACACTATATAAAGGTGGAAATTTACATTGGAAACGTTTGGTTTAGCTGTTATAAAAGTTTGGTTTTTTAGTGCTGTAAATGCATTTTCAGCTCGCGCTGTACACATTTGCTATGAGAGGCATTATCTCAAAAGGGAAATATTGGACAATCAAATTAATGACTGCCCAGGCTTCAGGATGTCTTTTTACACTATATAAAGGTGGAATTTACATTGGAAACGTTTGGTTTAGCTGTTATAAAAGTTTGGTTTTTTAGTGCTGAAAATGCATTTTCAGCTCGCACTGTACACATTTGCTATGTGAGGCATTATCTCATGAAGGAAATACTGGACAATCAAATTAATGACTTTCCAGGCTTCAGGATGCCTTTTTACACTATATAAAGGTGGAAATTTACATTGGAAACGTTTGGTTTAGCTGTTATAAAAGTTTGGTTTTTTAGTGCTGTAAATGCATTTTCAGCTCGCGCTGTAAACATTTGCAATGAGAGGCATTATCTCATAAAGGAAATATTGGACAATCGAATTAATGACTGCCCAGGCTTCAGGATGTCTTTTTACACTATATAAAGGTGGAAATTTACATTGGAAACGTTTGGTTTAGCTGTTATAAAAGTTTGGTTTTTTAGTGCTGAAAATGCATTTTCAGCTCGCACTGTACACATTTGCTATGTGAGGCATTATCTCATAAGGGAAATACTGGACAATCAAATTAATGACTTCCGGGGCTTTCAGGATGCCTTTTTACACTCTATAAATGTGGAAATTTACATTGGAAACGTTTGGTTTAGCTGTTATAAAAGTTTGGGTTTTTAGTCCTGTAAATGCATTTTCAGCTCGCGCTGTACACATTTGCTATGAGAGGCATTATCTCATAAGCGAAATATTGGACAATCAAATTAATGACTGCCCAGGCTTCAGGATGTCTTTTTACACTATATAAAGGTGGAAATTTACATTGGAAACGTTTAGTTTAGCTGTTATAAAAGTTTGTTTTTTTAGTGCTGTAAATGCATTTTCAGCTCGCGCTGTACACATTTGCTATGTGAGGCATTATCTCATAAGGGAAATACTGGACAATCAAATTAATGACTGCCCAGGCTTCAGGATGTCTTTTTACACTATATAAAGGTGGAAATTTACATTGGAAACGTTTGGTTTAGCTGTTATAAAAGTTTGGTTTTTTAGTGCTGAAAATGCATTTTCAGCTCGCACTGTACACATTTGCTATGTGAGGCATTATCTCATAAGGGAAATACTGGACAATCAAATTAATGACTTCCCAGGCTTCAGGATGCCTTTTTACACTCTATAAATGTGGAAATTTACATTGGAAACGTTTGGTTTAGCTGTTAATGAAGTTTCGTTTTTTTTGTGCTGAAAATTCATTGTCTGCTGGCGCTGTACACTTTTTCTAAGTGTTGCAATATCTCATGAAGGAAATACTGGACAATCAAATTAATGACTTTCCAGGCTTCAGGATGCCTTTCTACACTATATAAAGGTGGAAATTTACATTGGAAACGTTTGGTTTAGCTGTTATAAAAGTTTGGTTTTTTAGTGCTGTAAATGCATTTTCAGCTCGCGCTGTACACATTTGCTATGAGAGGCATTATCTCATAAGGGAAATATTGGACAATCAAATTAATGACTGCCCAGGCTTCAGGATGTCTTTTTACACTATATAAAGGTGGAAATTTACATTGGAAACGTTTAGTTTAGCTGTTAATGAAGTTTCGTTTTTTTAGTGCTGAAAATTCATTGTCTGCTGGCGCTGTACACTTTTTCTAAGTGTTGCAATATCTCATGAAGGAAATACTGGACAATCAAATTAATGACTTTCCAGGCTTCAGGATGCCTTTCTACACTATATAAAGGTGGAAATGTACATTGGAAACGTTTGGTTTAGCTGTTATAAAAGTTTGTTTTTTTAGTGCTGTAAATGCATTTTCAGCTCGCGCTGTACACATTTGCTATGAGAGGCATTATCTCATAAGGGAAATATTGGACAATCAAATTAATGACTGCCCAGGCTCCAGGATGTCTTTTTACACTATATAAAGGTGGAAATTTACATTGGAAACGTTTGGTTTAGTTGTTATAAAAGTTTGGTTTTTTTCGTGCTGAAAATGCATTTTCAGCTCGCACTGTACACATTTGCTATGTGAGGCATTATCTCATAAGGGAAATACTGGACAATCAAATTAATGACTGCCCAGGCTTCAGGATGTCTTTTTACACTATATAAAGGTGGAAATTTACATTGGAAACGTTTGGTTTAGCTGTTATAAAAGTTTGGTTTTTTAGTGCTGAAAATGCATTTTCAGCTCGCACTGTACACATTTGCTATGTGAGGCATTATCTCATAAGGGAAATACTGGACAATCAAATTAATGACTTCCCAGGCTTCAGGATGCCTTTTTACACTCTATAAATGTGGAAATTTACATTGGAAACGTTTGGTTTAGCTGTTAATGAAGTTTCGTTTTTTTAGTGCTGAAAATTCATTGTCTGCTGGCGCTGTACACTTTTTCTAAGTGTTGCAATATCTCATGAAGGAAATACTGGACAATCAAATTAATGACTTTCCAGGCTTCAGGATGCCTTTCTACACTATATAAAGGTGGAAATTTACATTGGAAACGTTTGGTTTAGCTGTTATAAAAGTTTGTTTTTTTAGTGCTGTAAATGCATTTTCAGCTCGCGCTGTACACATTTGCTATGAGAGGCATTATCTCATAAGGGAAATATTGGACAATCAAATTAATGGCTGCCCAGGCTTCAGGATGTCTTTTTACACTATATAAAGGTGGAAATTTACATTGGAAACGTTTAGTTTAGCTGTTATAAAAGTTTGTTTTTTTAGTGCTGTAAATGCATTTTCAGCTCGCGCTGTACACATTTGCTATGTGAGGCATTATCTCTTAAGGGAAATACTGGACAATCAAATTAATGACTGCCCAGGCTTCAGGATGTCTTTTTACACTATATAAAGGTGGAAATTTACATTGGAAACGTTTGGTTTAGCTGTTATAAAAGTTTGGTTTTTTAGTGCTGTAAATGCATTTTCAGCTCGCGCTGTACACATTTGCTATGAGAGGCATTATCTCATAAGGGAAATATTGGACAATCAAATTAATGGCTGCCCAGGCTTCAGGATGTCTTTTTACACTATATAAAGGTGGAAATTTACATTGGAAACGTTTAGTTTAGCTGTTAATGAAGTTTCGGTTTTTTAGTGCTGAAAATTCATTGTCTCCTGGCGCTGTACACTTTTTCTAAGTGTTGCAATATCTTATGAAGGAAATACTGGACAATCAAATTAATGACTTTCCAGGCTTCAGGATGCCTTTCTACACTATATAAAGGTGGAAATTTACATTGGAAACGTTTGGTTTAGCTGTTATAAAAGTTTGGTTTTTTAGTGCTGTAAATGCATTTTCAGCTCGCGCTGTACACATTTGCTATGAGAGGCATTATCTCATAAGGGAAATATTGGACAATCAAATTAATGACTGCCCAGGCTTCAGGATGTCTTTTTACACTATATAAAGGTGGAATTTACATTGGAAACGTTTGGTTTAGCTGTTATAAAAGTTTGGTTTTTTAGTGCTGAAAATGCATTTTCAGCTCGCACTGTACACATTTGCTATGTGAGGCATTATCTCATGAAGGAAATACTGGACAATCAAATTAATGACTTTCCAGGCTTCAGGATGCCTTTTTACACTATATAAAGGTGAAAATTTACATTGGAAACGTTTGGTTTAGCTGTTATAAAAGTTTGGTTTTTTAGTGCTGTTAATGCATTTTCAGCTCGCGCTGTACACATTTGCTATGAGAGGCATTATCTCATAAAGGAAATATTGGACAATCGAATTAATGACTGCCCAGGCTTCAGGATGTCTTTTTACACTATATAAAGGTGGAAATTTACATTGGAAACGTTTGGTTTAGCTGTTAATGAAGTTTCGTTTTTTAGTGCTGAAAATTCATTGTCTGCTGGCGCTGTACACCTTTTCTAAGTGTTGCAATATCTCATGAAGGAAATACTGGACAATCAAATTAATGACTTTCCAGGCTTCAAGATGCCTTTCTACACTATATAAAGGTGGAAATTTACATTGGAAACGTTTGGTTTAGCTGTTATAAAAGTTTGGGTTTTTAGTCCCGTAAATGCATTTTCAGCTCGCGCTGTACACATTTGCTATGAGAGGCATTATCTCATAAGGGAAATATTGGACAATCAAATTAATGACTGCCCAGGCTTCAGGATGTCTTTTTACACTATATAAAGGTGGAAATTTACATTGGAAACGTTTAGTTTAGCTGTTATAAAAGTTTGTTTTTTTAGTGCTGTAAATGCATTTTCAGCTCGCGCTGTACACATTTGCTATGTGAGGCATTATCTCATAAGGGAAATACTGGACAATCAAATTAATGACTGCCCAGGCTTCAGGATGTCTTTTTACACTATATAAAGGTGGAAATTTACATTGGAAACGTTTGGTTTAGCTGTTATAAAAGTTTGGTTTTTTAGTGCTGAAAATGCATTTTCAGCTCGCACTGTACACATTTGCTATGTGAGGCATTATCTCATAAGGGAAATACTGGACAATCAAATTAATGACTTCCCAGGCTTCAGGATGCCTTTTTACACTCTATAAATGTGGAAATTTACATTGGAAACGTTTGGTTTAGCTGTTAATGAAGTTTCGTTTTTTAGTGCTGAAAATTCATTGTCTGCTGGCGCTGTACACTTTTTCTAAGTGTTGCAATATCTCATGAAGGAAATACTGGACAATCAAATTAATGACTTTCCAGGCTTCAGGATGCCTTTCTACACTATATAAAGGTGGAAATTTACATTGGAAACGTTTGGTTTAGCTGTTATAAAAGTTTGGTTTTTTAGCGCTGTAAATGCATTTTCAGCTCGCGCTGTACACATTTGCTATGAGAGGCATTATCTCATAAGGGAAATATTGGACAATCAAATTAATGACTGCCCAGGCTTCAGGATGTCTTTTTACACTATATAAAGATGGAAATTTACATTGGAAACGTTTAGTTTAGCTGTTAATGAAGTTTCGTTTTTTTAGTGCTGAAAATTCATTGTCTGCTGGCGCTGTACACTTTTTCTAAGTGTTGCAATATCTCATGAAGGAAATACTGGACAATCAAATTAATGACTTTCCAGGCTTCAGGATGCCTTTCTACACTATATAAAGGTAGAAATTTACATTGGAAACGTTTGGTTTAGCTGTTATAAAAGTTTGGTTTTTTAGTGCTGTAAATGCATTTTCAGCTCGCGCTGTACACATTTGCTATGAGAGGCATTATCTCATAAGGGAAATTTTGGACAATCAAATTAATGACTGCCCAGGCTTCAGGATGTCTTTTTACACTATATAAAGGTGGAAATTTACATTGGAAACGTTTGGTTTCGCTGTTATAAAAGTTTGGTTTTTTAGTGCTGAAAATGCATTTTCAGCTCGCACTGTACACATTTGCTATGTGAGGCATTATCTCATAAGGGAAATACTGGACAATCAAATTAATGACTTCCGGGGCTTTCAGGATGCCTTTTTACACTATATAAAGGTGGAAATTTACATTGGAAAGTTTGGTTTAGCTGTTATAAAAGTTTGGTTTTTTAGTGCTGTAAATGCATTTTCAGCTCGCGCTGTATACATTTGCCTATGAGAGGCATTATCTCATAAAGGAAATATTGGACAATCGAATTAATGACTGCCCAGGCTTCAGGATGTCTTTTTACACTATATAAAGGTGGAAATTTACATTGGAAACGTTTGGTTTAGCTGTTATAAAAGTTTGGTTTTTTAGTGCTGAAAATGCATTTTCAGCTCGCACTGTACACATTTGCTATGTGAGGCATTATCTCATAAGGGAAATACTGGACAATCAAATTAATGACTTCCCAGGCTTCAGGATGCCTTTTTACACTCTATAAATGTGGAAATTTACATTGGAAACGTTTGGTTTAGCTGTTAATGAAGTTTCGTTTTTTTAGTGCTGAAAATTCATTGTCTGCTGGCGCTGGACACTTTTTCTAAGTGTTGCAATATCTCATGAAGGAAATACTGGACAATCAAATTAATGACTTTCCAGGCTTCAGGGTGCCTTTCTACACTATATAAAGGTGGAAATTTACATTGGAAACGTTTGGTTTAGCTGTTATAAAAGTTTGGTTTTTTTAGTGCTGTAAATGCATTTTCAGCTCGCGCTGTACACATTTGCTATGAGAGGCATTATCTCATAAGGGAAATATTGGACAATCAAATTAATGACTGCCCAGGCTTCAGGATGTCTTTTTACACTATATAAAGGTGGAAATTTACATTGGAAACGTTTGGTTTAGCTGTTATAAAAGTTTGGTTTTTTAGTGCTGTAAATGCATTTTCAGCTCGCGCTGTACACATTTGCTATGAGAGGCATTATCTCATAAGGGAAATATTGGACAATCAAATAAATGGCTGCCCAGGCTTCAGGATGTCTTTTTACTCTATATAAAGGTGGAAATTTACATTGGAAACGTTTAGTTTAGCTGTTAATGAAGTTTCGTTTTTTTAGTGCTGAAAATTCATTGTCTGCTGGCGCTGTACACTTTTTCTAAGTGTTGCAATATCTCATGAAGGAAATACTGGACAATCAAATCAATGACTTTCCAGGCTTCAGGATGCCTTTCTACACTATATAAAGGTGGAAATTTACATTGGAAACGTTTGGTTTAGCTGTTATAAAAGTTTGGTTTTTTAGTGCTGTAAATGCATTTTCAGCTCGAACTGTACACATTTGCTATGTGAGGCATTATCTCATAAGGGACATACTGGACAATCAAATTAATGACTTCCCAGGCTTCAGGATGCCTTTTTACACTCTATAAATGTGGAAATTTACATTGGAAACGTTTGGTTTAGCTGTTAATGAAGTTTCGTTTTTTTAGTGCTGAAAATTCATTGTCTGCTGGCGCTGTACACCTTTTCTAAGTGTTGCAATATCTCATGAAGGAAATACTGGACAATCAAATTAATGACTTTCCAGGTTTCAGGATGCCTTTCTACACTATATAAAGGTGGAAATTTACATTGGAAACGTTTGGTTTAGCTGTTAATGAAGTTTCGATTTTTTAGTGCTGAAAATTCATTGTCTGCTGGCGCTGTACACCTTTTCTAAGTGTTGCAATATCTCATGAAGGAAATACTGGACAATCAAATTAATGACTTTCCAGGCTTCAGGATGCCTTTCTACACTATATAAAGGTGGAAATTTACATTGGAAACGTTTGGTTTAGCTGTTATAAAAGTTTGGGTTTTTAGTGCTGTAAATGCATTTTCAGCTCGCGCTGTACACATTTGCTATGAGAGGCATTATCTCATAAGGGAAATATTGGACAATCAAATTAATGACTGCCCAGGCTTCAGGATGTCTTTTTACACTATATAAAGGTGGAAATTTACATTGGAAACGTTTAGTTTAGCTGTTATAAAAGTTTGTTTTTTTAGTGCTGTAAATGCATTTTCAGCTCGCGCTGTACACATTTGCTATGTGAGGCATTATCTCATAAGGGAAATACTGGACAATCAAATTAATGACTGCCCAGGCTTCAGGATGTCTTTTTACACTATATAAAGGTGGAAATTTACATTGGAAACGTTTGGTTTAGCTGTTATAAAAGTTTGGTTTTTTAGTGCTGAAAATGCATTTTCAGCTCGCACTGTACACATTTGCTATGTGAGGCATTATCTCATAAGGGAAATACTGGACAATCAAATTAATGACTTCCCAGGCTTCAGGATGCCTTTTTACACTCTATAAATGTGGAAATTTACATTGGAAACGTTTGGTTTAGCTGTTAATGAAGTTTCGTTTTTTTAGTGCTGAAAATTCATTGTCTGCTGGCGCTGTACACTTTTTCTAAGTGTTGCAATATCTCATGAAGGAAATACTGGACAATCAAATTAATGACTTTCCAGGCTTCAGGATGCCTTTCTACACTATATAAAGGTGGAAATTTACATTGGAAACGTTTAGTTTAGCTGTTATAAAAGTTTGGTTTTTTAGTGCTGTAAATGCATTTTCAGCTCGCGCTGTACACATTTGCTATGAGAGGCATTATCTCATAAGGGAAATATTGGACAATCAAATTAATGACTGCCCAGGCTTCAGGATGTCTTTTTACACTATATAAAGGTGGAAATTTACATTGGAAACGTTTAGTTTAGCTGTTAATGAAGTTTCGTTTTTTTAGTGCTGGAAATTCATTGTCTGCTGGCGCTGTACACTTTTTCTAAGTGTTGCAATATCTCATGAAGGAAATACTGGACAATCAAATTAATGACTTTCCAGGCTTCAGGATGCCTTTCTACACTATATAAAGGTGGAAATTTACATTGGAAACGTTTGGTTTAGCTGTTATAAAAGTTTGTTTTTTTAGTGCTGTAAATGCATTTTCAGCTCGCGCTGTACACATTTGCTATGAGAGGCATTATCTCATAAGGGAAATATTGGACAATCAAATTAATGACTGCCCAGGCTTCAGGATGTCTTTTTACACTATATAAATGTGGAAATTTACATTGGAAACGTTTGGTTTAGCTGTTAATGAAGTTTCGTTTTTTTAGTGCTGAAAATTCATTGTCTGCTGGCGCTGTACACTTTTTCTAAATTTTGCAATATCTCATGTAGGAAATACTGGACAATCAAATTAATGACTTTCCAGGCTTCAGGATGCCTTTCTACACTATATAAAGGTGGAAATTTACATTGGAAACGTTTGGTTTAGCTGTTATAAAAGTTTGTTTTTTTAGTGCTGTAAATGCATTTTCAGCTCGTGCTGTACACATTTGCTATGTGAGGCATTATCTCATAAGGGAAATACTGGACAATCAAATTAATGACTGCCCAGGCTTCAGGATGTCTTTTTACACTATATAAAGGTGGAAATTTACATTGGAAACGTTTGGTTTAGCTGTTATAAAAGTTTGGTTTTTTTAGTGCTGAAAATTCATTGTCTGCTGGCGCTGTACACTTTTTCTAAGTGTTGCAATATCTCATGAAGGAAATACTGGACAATCAAATTAATGACTTTCCAGGCTCCAGGATGCCTTTCTACACTATATAAAGGTGGAAATTTACATTGGAAACGTTTGGTTTAGCTGTTATAAAAGTTTGGTTTTTTAGTGCTGTAAATGCATTTTCAGCTCGCGCTGTACACATTTGCTATGAGAGGTATTATCTCATAAGGGAAATATTGGACAATCAAATTAATGACTGCCCAGGCTTCAGGATGTCTTTTTACACTATATAAAGGTGGAAATTTACATTGGAAACGTTTGGTTTAGCTGTTATAAAAGTTTGGTTTTTTTAGTGCTGAAAATTCATTGTCTGCTGGCGCTGTACACTTTTTCTAAGTGTTGCAATATCTCATGAAGGAAATACTGGACAATCAAATTAATGACTTTCCAGGCTTCAGGATGCCTTTCTACACTATATAAAGGTGGAAATTTACATTGGAAACGTTTGGTTTAGCTGTTATAAAAGTTTGGTTTTTTAGTGCTGTAAATGCATTTTCAGCTCGCGCTGTACACATTTGCTATGAGAGGCATTATCTCATAAGGGAAATATTGGACAATCAAATTAATGACTGCCCAGGCTTCAGGATGTCTTTTTACACTATATAAAGGTGGAAATTTACATTGGAAACGTTTGGTTTAGCTGTTATAAAAGTTTGGTTTTTTAGTGCTGAAAATGCATTTTCAGCTTGCACTGTACACATTTGCTATGTGAGGCATTATCTCATAAGGGAAATACTGGACAATCAAATTAATGACTTCCCAGGCTTCAGGATGCATTTTTACACTCTATAAATGTGGAAATTTACATTGGAAACGTTTGGTTTAGCTGTTAATGAAGTTTCGTTTTTTTAGTGCTGAAAATTCATTGTCTGCTGGCGCTGTACACCTTTTCTAAGTGTTGCAATATCTCATGAAGGAAATACTGGACAATCAAATTAATGACTTTCCAGGCTTCAGGATGCCTTTCTACACTATATAAAGGTGGAAATTTACATTGGAAACGTTTGGTTTAGCTGTTATAAAAGTTTGGGTTTTTAGTGCTGTAAATGCATTTTCAGCTCGCGCTGTACACATTTGCTATGAGAGGCATTATCTCATAAGGGAAATATTGGACAATCAAATTAATGACTGCCCAGGCTTCAGGATGTCTTTTTACACTATATAAAGGTGGAAATTTACATTGGAAACGTTTAGTTTAGCTGTTATAAAAGTTTGTTTTTTTAGTGCTGTAAATGCATTTTCAGCTCGCGCTGTACATATTTGCTATGAGAGGCATTATCTCATAAGGGAAATATTGGACAATCAAATTAATGACTGCCCAGGCTTCAGGATGTCTTTTTACACTATATAAAGGTGGAAATTTACATTGGAAACGTTTAGTTTAGCTGTTATAAAAGTTTGTTTTTTTAGTGCTGAAAATGCATTTTCAGCTCGCACTGTACACATTTGCTATGTGAGGCATTATCTCATAAGGGAAATACTGGACAATCAAATTAATGACTTCCCAGGCTTCAGGATGCCTTTTTACACTCTATAAATGTGGAAATTTACATTGGAAACGTTTGGTTTAGCTGTTAATGAAGTTTCGTTTTTTTAGTGCTGAAAATTCATTGTCTGCTGGCGCTGTACACTTTTTCTAAGTGTTGCAATATCTCATGAAGGAAATACTGGACAATAAAATTAATGACTTTCCAGGCTTCAGGATGCCTTTCTACACTATATAAAGGTGGAAATTTACATTGGAAACGTTTGGTTTAGCTGTTATAAAAGTTTGGTTTTTTAGTGCTGTAAATGCATTTTCAGCTCGCGCTGTACACATTTGCTATGAGAGGCATTATCTCATAAGGGAAATATTGGACAATCAAATTAATGACTGCCCAGGCTTCAGGATGTCTTTTTACACTATATAAAGGTGGAAATTTACATTGGAAACGTTTAGTTTAGCTGTTATAAAAGTTTGTTTTTTTAGTGCTGTAAATGCATTTTCAGCTCGCGCTGTACACATTTGCTATGTGAGGCATTATCTCATAAGGGAAATACTGGACAATCAAATTAATGACTGCCCAGGCTTCAGGATGTCTTTTTACACTATATAAAGGTGGAAATTTACATTGGAAACGTTTGGTTTAGCTGTTATAAAAGTTTGGTTTTTTAGTGCTGAAAATGCATTTTCAGCTCGCACTGTACACATTTGCTATGTGAGGCATTATCTCATAAGGGAAATACTGGACAATCAAATTAATGACTTCCCAGGCTTCAGGATGCCTTTTTACACTCTATAAATGTGGAAATTTACATTGGAAACGTTTGGTTTAGCTGTTAATGAAGTTTCGTTTTTTTAGTGCTGAAAATTCATTGTCTGCTGGCGCTGTACACTTTTTCTAAGTGTTGCAATATCTCATGAAGGAAATACTGGACAATCAAATTAATGACTTTCCAGGCTTCAGGATGCCTTTCTACACTATATAAAGGTGGAAATTTACATGGGAAACGTTTGGTTTAGCTGTTATAAAAGTTTGGTTTTTTAGTGCTGTAAATGCATTTTCAGCTCGCGCTGTACACATTTGCTATGAAAGGCATTATCTCATAAGGGAAATATTGGACAATCAAATTAATGACTGCCCAGGCTTCAGGATGTCTTTTTACACTATATAAAGGTGGAAATTTACATTGGAAACGTTTAGTTTAGCTGTTATAAAAGTTTGTTTTTTTAGTGCTGTAAATGCATTTTCAGCTCGCGCTGTACACATTTGCTATGAGAGGCATTATCTCATAAGGGAAATATTGGACAATCAAATTAATGACTGCCCAGGCTTCAGGATGTCTTTTTACACTATATAAAGGTGGAAATTTACATTGGAAACGTTTAGTTTAGCTGTTATAAAAGTTTGTTTTTTTAGTGCTGAAAATGCATTTTCAGCTCGCACTGTACACATTTGCTATGTGAGGCATTATCTCAGAAGGGAAATACTGGACAATCAAATTAATGACTTCCCAGGCTTCAGGATGCCTTTTTACACTCTATAAATGTGGAAATTTACATTGGAAACGTTTGGTTTAGCTGTTAATGAAGTTTCGTTTTTTTAGTGCTGAAAATTCATTGTCTGCTGGCGCTGTACACTTTTTCTAAGTGTTGCAATATCTCATGAAGGAAATACTGGACAATCAAATTAATGACTTTCCAGGCTTCAGGATGCCTTTCTACACTATATAAAGGTGGAAATTTACATTGGAAACGTTTGGTTTAGCTGTTATAAAAGTTTGGTTTTTTAGTGCTGTAAATGCATTTTCAGCTCGCGCTGTACACATTTGCTATGAGAGGCATTATCTCATAAGGGAAATATTGGACAATCAAATTAATGACTGCCCAGGCTTCAGAATGTCTTTTTACACTATATAAAGGTGGAAATTTACATTGGAAACGTTTAGTTTAGCTGTTAATGAAGTTTCGTTTTTTTAGTGCTGAAAATTCATTGTCTGCTGGCGCTGTACACTTTTTCTAAGTGTTGCAATATCTCATGAAGGAAATACTGGACAATCAAATTAATGACTTTCCAGGCTTCAGGATGCCTTTCTACACTATATAAAGGTAGAAATTTACATTGGAAACGTTTGGTTTAGCTGTTATAAAAGTTTGGTTTTTTAGTGCTGTAAATGCATTTTCAGCTCGCGCTGTACACATTTGCTATGAGAGGCATTATCTCATAAGGGAAATATTGGACAATCAAATTAATGACTGCGCAGGCTTCAGGATGTCTTTTTACACTATATAAAGGTGGAAATTTACATTGGAAACGTTTGGTTTAGCTGTTATAAAAGTTTGTTTTTTTAGTGCTGTAAATGCATTTTCAGCTCGCGCTGTACACATTTGCTATGAGAGGCATTATCTCATAAGGGAAATATTGGACAATCAAATTAATGGCTGCCCGGGCTTCAGGATGTCTTTTTACACTATATAAAGGTGGAAATTTACATTGGAAACGTTTAGTTTAGCTGTTAATGAAGTTTCGTTTTTTTAGTGCTGAAAATTCATTGTCTGCTGGCGCTGTACACTTTTTCTAAATGTTGCAATATCTCATGAAGGAAATACTGGACAATCAAATTAATGACTTTCCAGGCTTCAGGATGCCTTTCTACACTATATAAAGGTGGAAATTTACATTGGAAACGTTTGGTTTAGCTGTTATAAAAGTTTGGTTTTTTTAGTGCTGTAAATGCATTTTCAGCTCGCGCTGTACACATTTGCTATGAGAGGCATTATCTCATAAGGGAAATATTGGACAATCAAATTAATGACTGCCCAGGCTTCAGGATGTCTTTTTACACTACATAAAGGTGGAAATTTACATTGGAAACGTTTGGTTTAGGTGTTATATAAGTTTGGTTTTTTAGTGCTGAAAATGCATTTTCAGCTCGCACTGTACACATTTGCTATGTGAGGCATTATCTCATAAGGGAAATACTGGACAATCAAATTAATGACTTCCCAGGCTTCAGGATGCCTTTTTACACTCTATAAATGTGGAAATTTACATTGGAAACGTTTGGTTTAGCTGTTAATGAAGTTTCGTTTTTTTAGTGCTGAAAATTCATTGTCTGCTGGCGCTGTACACTTTTTCTAAGTGTTGCAATATCTCATGAAGGAAATACTGGACAATCAAATTAATGACTTTCCAGGCTTCAGGATGCCTTTCTACACTATATAAAGGTGGAAATTTACATTGGAAACGTTTGGTTTAGCTGTTATAAAAGTTTGGTTTTTTAGTGCTGTAAATGCATTTTCAGCTCGCGCTGTACACATTTGCTATGAGAGGCATTATCTCATAAGGGAAATATTGGACAATCAAATTAATGACTGCCCAGGCTTCAGGATGTCTTTTTACACTATATAAAGGTGGAAATTTACATTGGAAACGTTTGGTTTAGCTGTTATAAAAGTTTGTTTTTTTAGTGCTGTAAATGCATTTTCAGCTCGCACTGTACACATTTGCTATGAGAGGCATTATCTCATAAGGGAAATATTGGACAATCAAATTAATGACTGCCCAGGCTTCAGGATGTCTTTTTACACTATATAAAGGTGGAAATTTACATTGGAAACGTTTACTTTAGCTGTTAATGAAGTTTCGTTTATTTAGTGCTGAAAATTCATTGTCTGCTGGCGCTGTACACTTTTTCTAAGTGTTGCAATATCTCATGAAGGAAATACTGGACAATCAAATTAATGACTTTCCAGGCTTCCGGATGCCTTTCTACACTATATAAAGGTGGAAATTTACATTGGAAACGTTTGGTTTAGCTGTTATAAAAGTTTGTTTTTTTAGTGCTGTAAATGCATTTTCAGCTCGCACTGTACACATTTGCTGTGAGGCATTATCTCATAAGGGAAATACTGGACAATCAAATTAATGACTTCCCAGGCTTCAGGATGCCTTTTTACACTCTATAAATGTGGAAATTTACATTGGAAACGTTTGGTTTAGCTGTTAATGAAGTTTCGTTTTTTTAGTGCTGAAAATTCATTGTCTGCTGGCGCTGTACACTTTTTCTAAGTGTTGCAATATCTCATGAAGGAAATACTGGACAATCAAATTAATGACTTTCCAGGCTTCAGGATGCCTTTCTACACTATATAAAGGTGGAAATTTACATTGGAAACGTTTGGTTTAGCTGTTATAAAAGTTTGGTTTTTTAGTGCTGTAAATGCATTTTCAGCTCGCGCTGTACACATTTGCTATGAGAGGCATTATCTCATAAGGGAAATATTGGACAATCAAATTAATGACTGCCCAGGCTTCAGGATGTCTTTTTACACTATATAAAGGTGGAAATTTACATTGGAAACGTTTAGTTTAGCTGTTAATGAAGTTTCGTTTTTTTAGTGCTGAAAATTCATTGTCTACTGGCGCTGTACACTTTTTCTAAGTGTTGCAATATCTCATGAAGGAAATACTGGACAATCAAATTAATGACTTTCCAGGCTTCAGGATGCCTTTCTACACTATATAAAGGTGGAAATTTACATTGGAAACGTTTGGTTTAGCTGTTATAAAAGTTTGGTTTTTTAGTGCTGTAAATGCATTTTCAGCTCGCGCTGTACACATTTGCTATGAGAGGCATTATCTCATAAGGGAAATATTGGACAATCAAATTAATGACTGCCCAGGCTTCAGGATGTCTTTTTACACTATATAAAGGTGGAAATTTACATTGGAAACGTTTGGTTTAGCTGTTATAAAAGTTTGGTTTTTTAGTGCTGAAAATGCATTTTCAGCTCGCACTGTACACATTTGCTATGTGAGGCATTATCTCATAAGGGAAATACTGGACAATCAAATTAATGACTTCCCAGGCTTCAGGATGCATTTTTACACTCTATAAATGTGGAAATTTACATTGGAAACGTTTGGTTTAGCTGTTATAAAAGTTTGTTTTTTTAGTGCTGTAAATGCATTTTCAGCTCGCGCTGTACACATTTGCTATGTGAGGCATTATCTCATAAGGGAAATACTGGACAATCAAATTAATGACTGCCCAGGCTTCAGGATGTCTTTTTACACTATATAAAGGTGGAAATTTACATTGGAAACGTTTGGTTTAGCTGTTATAAAAGTTTGGTTTTTTAGTGCTGAAAATGTATTTTCAGCTCGCACTGTACACATTTGCTATGTGAGGCATTATCTCATAAGGGAAATACTGGACAATCAAATTAATGACTTCCCAGGCTTCAGGATGCCTTTTTACACTCTATAAATGTGGAAATTTACATTGGAAACGTTTGGTTTAGCTGTTAATGAAGTTTCGTTTTTTTAGTGCTGAAAATTCATTGTCTGCTGGCGCTGTACACTTTTTCTAAGTGTTGCAATATCTCATGAAGGAAATACTGGACAATCAAATTAATGACTTTCCAGGCTTCAGGATGCCTTTCTACACTATATAAAGGTGGAAATTTACATTGGAAACGTTTGGTTTAGCTGTTATAAAAGTTTGGTTTTTTAGTGCTGTAAATGCATTTTCAGCTCGCGCTGTACACATTTGCTATGAGAGGCATTATCTCATAAGGGAAATATTGGACAATCAAATTAATGACTGCCCAGGCTTCAGGATGTCTTTTTACACTATATAAAGGTGGAAATTTACATTGGAAACGTTTAGTTTAGCTGTTAATGAAGTTTCGTTTTTTTAGTGCTGGAAATTCATTGTCTGCTGGCGCTGTACACTTTTTCTAAGTGTTGCAATATCTCATGAAGGAAATACTGGACAATCAAATTAAAGACTTTCCAGGCTTCAGGATGCCTTTTTACACTATATAAAGGTGGAAATTTACATTGGAAACGTTTAGTTTAGCTGTTAATGAAGTTTCGTTTTTTTAGTGCTGAAAATTCATTGTCTGCTGGCGCTGTACACTTTTTCTAAGTGTTGCAATATCTCATGAAGGAAATACTGGACAATCAAATTAATGACTTTCCAGGCTTCAGGATGCCTTTCTACACTATATAAAGGTGGAAATTTACATTGGAAACGTTTGGTTTAGCTGTTAATGAAGTTTCGTTTTTTTAGTGCTGAAAATTCATTGTCTGCTGGCGCTGTACACTTTTTCTAAGTGTTGCAATATCTCATGAAGGAAATACTGGACAATCAAATTAATGACTTTCCAGGCTTCAGGGTGCCTTTCTACACTATATAAAGGTGGAAATTTACATTGGAAACGTTTGGTTTAGCTGTTATAAAAGTTTGGTTTTTTTAGTGCTGTAAATGCATTTTCAGCTCGCGCTGTACACATTTGCTATGAGAGGCATTATCTCATAAGGGAAATATTGGACAATCAAATTAATGACTGCCCAGGCTTCAGGATGTCTTTTTACACTATATAAAGGTGGAAATTTACATTGGAAACGTTTAGTTTAGCTGTTAATGAAGTTTCGTTTTTTTAGTGCTGAAAATTCATTGTCTACTGGCGCTGTACACTTTTTCTAAGTGTTGCAATATCTCATGAAGGAAATACTGGACAATCAAATTAATGACTTTCCACGCTTCAGGATGCCTTTCTACACTATATAAAGGTGGAAATTTACATTGGAAACGTTTGGTTTAGCTTTTATAAAAGTTTGGTTTTTTAGTGCTGTAAATGCATTTTCAGCTCGCGCTGTACACATTTGCTATGAGAGGCATTATCTCATAAGGGAAATATTGGACAATCAAATTAATGACTGCCCAGGCTTCAGGATGTCTTTTTACACTATATAAAGGAGGAAATTTACATTGGAAACGTTTGGTTTAGGTGTTATAAAAGTTTGGTTTTTTAGTGCTGAAAATGCATTTTCAGCTCGCGCTGTACACATTTGCTATGAGAGGCATTATCTCATAAAGGAAATATTGGACAATCGAATTAATGACTGCCCAGGCTTCAGGATGTCTTTTTACACTATATAAAGGTGGAAATTTACATTGGAAACGTTTGGTTTAGCTGTTATAAAAGTTTGGTTTTTTAGTGCTGAAAATGCATTTTCAGCTCGCACTGTACACATTTGCTATGTGAGGCATTATCTCATAAGGGAAATACTGGACAATCAAATTAATGACTTCCCAGGCTTCAGGATGCCTTTTTACACTATATAAAGGTGGAAATTTACATTGGAAAGTTTGGTTTAGCTGTTATAAAAGTTTGGTTTTTTAGTGCTGTAAATGCATTTTCAGCTCGCGCTGTATACATTTGCCTATGAGAGGCATTATCTCATAAAGGAAATATTGGACAATCGAATTAATGACTGCCCAGGCTTCAGGATGTCTTTTTACACTATATAAAGGTGGAAATTTACATTGGAAACGTTTGGTTTAGCTGTTATAAAAGTTTGGTTTTTTAGTGCTGAAAATGCATTTTCAGCTCGCACTGTACACATTTGCTATGTGAGGCATTATCTCATAAGGGAAATACTGGACAATCAAATTAATGACTTCCCAGGCTTCAGGATGCCTTTTTACACTCTATAAATGTGGAAATTTACATTGGAAACGTTTGGTTTAGCTGTTAATGAAGTTTCGTTTTTTTAGTGCTGAAAATTCATTGTCTGCTGGCGCTGTACACTTTTTCTAAGTGTTGCAATATCTCATGAAGGAAATACTGGACAATCAAATTAATGACTTTCCAGGCTTCAGGGTGCCTTTCTACACTATATAAAGGTGGAAATTTACATTGGAAACGTTTGGTTTAGCTGTTATAAAAGTTTGGTTTTTTTAGTGCTGTAAATGCATTTTCAGCTCGCGCTGTACACATTTGCTATGAGAGGCATTATCTCATAAGGGAAATATTGGACAATCAAATTAATGACTGCCCAGGCTTCAGGATGTCTTTTTACACTATATAAAGGTGGAAATTTACATTGGAAACGTTTAGTTTAGCTGTTAATGAAGTTTCGTTTTTTTAGTGCTGAAAATTCATTGTCTACTGGCGCTGTACACTTTTTCTAAGTGTTGCAATATCTCATGAAGGAAATACTGGACAATCAAATTAATGACTTTCCAGGCTTCAGGATGCCTTTCTACACTATATAAAGGTGGAAATTTACATTGGAAACGTTTGGTTTAGCTGTTATAAAAGTTTGGTTTTTTAGTGCTGTAAATGCATTTTCAGCTCGCGCTGTACACATTTGCTATGAGAGGCATTATCTCATAAGGGAAATATTGGACAATCAAATTAATGACTGCCCAGGCTTCAGGATGTCTTTTTACACTATATAAAGGTGGAAATTTACATTGGAAACGTTTGGTTTAGCTGTTATAAAAGTTTGGTTTTTTAGTGCTGAAAATGCATTTTCAGCTCGCACTGTACACATTTGCTATGTGAGGCATTATCTCATAAGGGAAATACTGGACAATCAAATTAATGACTTCCCAGGCTTCAGGATGCATTTTTACACTCTATAAATGTGGAAATTTACATTGGAAACGTTTGGTTTAGCTGTTATAAAAGTTTGTTTTTTTAGTGCTGTAAATGCATTTTCAGCTCGCGCTGTACACATTTGCTATGTGAGGCATTATCTCATAAGGGAAATACTGGACAATCAAATTAATGACTGCCCAGGCTTCAGGATGTCTTTTTACACTATATAAAGGTGGAAATTTACATTGGAAACGTTTGGTTTAGCTGTTATAAAAGTTTGGTTTTTTAGTGCTGAAAATGTATTTTCAGCTCGCACTGTACACATTTGCTATGTGAGGCATTATCTCATAAGGGAAATACTGGACAATCAAATTAATGACTTCCCAGGCTTCAGGATGCCTTTTTACACTCTATAAATGTGGAAATTTACATTGGAAACGTTTGGTTTAGCTGTTAATGAAGTTTCGTTTTTTTAGTGCTGAAAATTCATTGTCTGCTGGCGCTGTACACTTTTTCTAAGTGTTGCAATATCTCATGAAGGAAATACTGGACAATCAAATTAATGACTTTCCAGGCTTCAGGATGCCTTTCTACACTATATAAAGGTGGAAATTTACATTGGAAACGTTTGGTTTAGCTGTTATAAAAGTTTGGTTTTTTAGTGCTGTAAATGCATTTTCAGCTCGCGCTGTACACATTTGCTATGAGAGGCATTATCTCATAAGGGAAATATTGGACAATCAAATTAATGACTGCCCAGGCTTCAGGATGTCTTTTTACACTATATAAAGGTGGAAATTTACATTGGAAACGTTTAGTTTAGCTGTTAATGAAGTTTCGTTTTTTTAGTGCTGGAAATTCATTGTCTGCTGGCGCTGTACACTTTTTCTAAGTGTTGCAATATCTCATGAAGGAAATACTGGACAATCAAATTAAAGACTTTCCAGGCTTCAGGATGCCTTTTTACACTATATAAAGGTGGAAATTTACATTGGAAACGTTTGGTTTAGCTGTTATAAAAGTTTGGTTTTTTAGTGCTGTAAATGCATTTTCAGCTCGCGCTGTACACATTTGCTATGAGAGGCATTATCTCATAAGGGAAATATTGGACAATCAAATTAATGACTGCCCAGGCTTCAGGATGTCTTTTTACACTATATAAAGGTGGAAATTTACATTGGAAACATTTAGTTTAGCTGTTAATGAAGTTTCGTTTTTTTAGTGCTGAAAATTCATTGTCTGCTGGCGCTGTACACTTTTTCTAAGTGTTGCAATATCTCATGAAGGAAATACTGGACAATCAAATTAATGACTTTCCAGGCTTCAGGATGCCTTTCTACACTATATAAAGGTGGAAATTTACATTGGAAACGTTTGGTTTAGCTGTTATAAAAGTTTGTTTTTTTAGTGCTGTAAATGCATTTTCAGCTCGCGCTGTACACATTTGCTATGAGAGGCATTATCTCATAAGGGAAATATTGGACAATCAAATTAATGACTGCCCAGGCTTCAGGATGTCTTTTTACACTATATAAAGGTGGAAATTTACATTGGAAACGTTTGGTTTAGCTGTTATAAAAGTTTGGTTTTTTAGTGCTGTAAATGCATTTTCAGCTCGCGCTGTACACATTTGCTATGAGAGGCATTATCTCATAAGGGAAATATTGGACAATCAAATTAATGGCTGCCCGGGCTTCAGGATGTCTTTTTACACTATATAAAGGTGGAAATTTACATTGGAAACGTTTAGTTTAGCTGTTAATGAAGTTTCGTTTTTTTAGTGCTGAAAATTCATTGTCTGCTGGCGCTGTACACTTTTTCTAAATGTTGCAATATCTCATGAAGGAAATACTGGACAATCAAATTAATGACTTTCCAGGCTTCAGGATGCCTTTCTACACTATATAAAGGTGGAAATTTACATTGGAAACGTTTGGTTTAGCTTTTATAAAAGTTTGGTTTTTTAGTGCTGTAAATGCATTTTCAGCTCGCGCTGTACACATTTGCTATGAGAGGCATTATCTCATAAGGGAAATATTGGACAATCAAATTAATGACTGCCCAGGCTTCAGGATGTCTTTTTACACTATATAAAGGAGGAAATTTACATTGGAAACGTTTGGTTTAGGTGTTATAAAAGTTTGGTTTTTTAGTGCTGAAAATGCATTTTCAGCTCGCGCTGTACACATTTGCTATGAGAGGCATTATCTCATAAAGGAAATATTGGACAATCGAATTAATGACTGCCCAGGCTTCAGGATGTCTTTTTACACTATATAAAGGTGGAAATTTACATTGGAAACGTTTGGTTTAGCTGTTATAAAAGTTTGGTTTTTTAGTGCTGAAAATGCATTTTCAGCTCGCACTGTACACATTTGCTATGTGAGGCATTATCTCATAAGGGAAATACTGGACAATCAAATTAATGACTTCCCAGGCTTCAGGATGCCTTTTTACACTATATAAAGGTGGAAATTTACATTGGAAAGTTTGGTTTAGCTGTTATAAAAGTTTGGTTTTTTAGTGCTGTAAATGCATTTTCAGCTCGCGCTGTATACATTTGCCTATGAGAGGCATTATCTCATAAAGGAAATATTGGACAATCGAATTAATGACTGCCCAGGCTTCAGGATGTCTTTTTACACTATATAAAGGTGGAAATTTACATTGGAAACGTTTGGTTTAGCTGTTATAAAAGTTTGGTTTTTTAGTGCTGAAAATGCATTTTCAGCTCGCACTGTACACATTTGCTATGTGAGGCATTATCTCATAAGGGAAATACTGGACAATCAAATTAATGACTTCCCAGGCTTCAGGATGCCTTTTTACACTCTATAAATGTGGAAATTTACATTGGAAACGTTTGGTTTAGCTGTTAATGAAGTTTCGTTTTTTTAGTGCTGAAAATTCATTGTCTGCTGGCGCTGTACACTTTTTCTAAGTGTTGCAATATCTCATGAAGGAAATACTGGACAATCAAATTAATGACTTTCCAGGCTTCAGGATGCCTTTCTACACTATATAAAGGTGGAAATTTACATTGGAAACGTTTGGTTTAGCTGTTATAAAAGTTTGGTTTTTTAGTGCTGTAAATGCATTTTCAGCTCGCGCTGTACACATTTGCTATGAGAGGCATTATCTCATAAGGGAAATATTGGACAATCAAATTAATGACTGCCCAGGCTTCAGGATGTCTTTTTACACTATATAAAGGTGGAAATTTACATTGGAAACGTTTAGTTTAGCTGTTAATGAAGTTTCGTTTTTTTAGTGCTGGAAATTCATTGTCTGCTGGCGCTGTACACTTTTTCTAAGTGTTGCAATATCTCATGAAGGAAATACTGGACAATCAAATTAAAGACTTTCCAGGCTTCAGGATGCCTTTTTACACTATATAAAGGTGGAAATTTACATTGGAAACGTTTGGTTTAGCTGTTATAAAAGTTTGGTTTTTTAGTGCTGTAAATGCATTTTCAGCTCGCGCTGTACACATTTGCTATGAGAGGCATTATCTCATAAGGGAAATATTGGACAATCAAATTAATGACTGCCCAGGCTTCAGGATGTCTTTTTACACTATATAAAGGTGGAAATTTACATTGGAAACATTTAGTTTAGCTGTTAATGAAGTTTCGTTTTTTTAGTGCTGAAAATTCATTGTCTGCTGGCGCTGTACACATTTGCTATGTGAGGCATTATCTCATAAGGGAAATACTGGACAATCAAATTAATGACTTCCCAGGCTTCAGGATGCATTTTTACACTCTATAAATGTGGAAATTTACATTGGAAACGTTTGGTTTAGCTGTTATAAAAGTTTGTTTTTTTAGTGCTGTAAATGCATTTTCAGCTCGCGCTGTACACATTTGCTATGTGAGGCATTATCTCATAAGGGAAATACTGGACAATCAAATTAATGACTGCCCAGGCTTCAGGATGTCTTTTTACACTATATAAAGGTGGAAATTTACATTGGAAACGTTTGGTTTAGCTGTTATAAAAGTTTGGTTTTTTAGTGCTGAAAATGTATTTTCAGCTCGCACTGTACACATTTGCTATGTGAGGCATTATCTCATAAGGGAAATACTGGACAATCAAATTAATGACTTCCCAGGCTTCAGGATGCCTTTTTACACTCTATAAATGTGGAAATTTACATTGGAAACGTTTGGTTTAGCTGTTAATGAAGTTTCGTTTTTTTAGTGCTGAAAATTCATTGTCTGCTGGCGCTGTACACTTTTTCTAAGTGTTGCAATATCTCATGAAGGAAATACTGGACAATCAAATTAATGACTTTCCAGGCTTCAGGATGCCTTTCTACACTATATAAAGGTGGAAATTTACATTGGAAACGTTTGGTTTAGCTGTTATAAAAGTTTGGTTTTTTAGTGCTGTAAATGCATTTTCAGCTCGCGCTGTACACATTTGCTATGAGAGGCATTATCTCATAAGGGAAATATTGGACAATCAAATTAATGACTGCCCAGGCTTCAGGATGTCTTTTTACACTATATAAAGGTGGAAATTTACATTGGAAACGTTTAGTTTAGCTGTTAATGAAGTTTCGTTTTTTTAGTGCTGGAAATTCATTGTCTGCTGGCGCTGTACACTTTTTCTAAGTGTTGCAATATCTCATGAAGGAAATACTGGACAATCAAATTAAAGACTTTCCAGGCTTCAGGATGCCTTTTTACACTATATAAAGGTGGAAATTTACATTGGAAACGTTTGGTTTAGCTGTTATAAAAGTTTGGTTTTTTAGTGCTGTAAATGCATTTTCAGCTCGCGCTGTACACATTTGCTATGAGAGGCATTATCTCATAAGGGAAATATTGGACAATCAAATTAATGACTGCCCAGGCTTCAGGATGTCTTTTTACACTATATAAAGGTGGAAATTTACATTGGAAACATTTAGTTTAGCTGTTAATGAAGTTTCGTTTTTTTAGTGCTGAAAATTCATTGTCTGCTGGCGCTGTACACTTTTTCTAAGTGTTGCAATATCTCATGAAGGAAATACTGGACAATCAAATTAATGACTTTCCAGGCTTCAGGATGCCTTTCTACACTATATAAAGGTGGAAATTTACATTGGAAACGTTTGGTTTAGCTGTTAATGAAGTTTCGTTTTTTTAGTGCTGAAAATTCATTGTCTGCTGGCGCTGTACACTTTTTCTAAGTGTTGCAATATCTCATGAAGGAAATACTGGACAATCAAATTAATGACTTTCCAGGCTTCAGGATGCATTTTTACACTCTATAAATGTGGAAATTTACATTGGAAACGTTTGGTTTAGCTGTTATAAAAGTTTGTTTTTTTAGTGCTGTAAATGCATTTTCAGCTCGCGCTGTACACATTTGCTATGAGAGGCATTATCTCATAAGGGAAATATTGGACAATCAAATTAATGGCTGCCCGGGCTTCAGGATGTCTTTTTACACTATATAAAGGTGGAAATTTACATTGGAAACGTTTAGTTTAGCTGTTAATGAAGTTTCGTTTTTTTAGTGCTGAAAATTCATTGTCTGCTGGCGCTGTACACTTTTTCTAAATGTTGCAATATCTCATGAAGGAAATACTGGACAATCAAATTAATGACTTTCCAGGCTTCAGGATGCCTTTCTACACTATATAAAGGTGGAAATTTACATTGGAAACGTTTGGTTTAGCTTTTATAAAAGTTTGGTTTTTTAGTGCTGTAAATGCATTTTCAGCTCGCGCTGTACACATTTGCTATGAGAGGCATTATCTCATAAGGGAAATATTGGACAATCAAATTAATGACTGCCCAGGCTTCAGGATGTCTTTTTACACTATATAAAGGAGGAAATTTACATTGGAAACGTTTGGTTTAGGTGTTATAAAAGTTTGGTTTTTTAGTGCTGAAAATGCATTTTCAGCTCGCGCTGTACACATTTGCTATGAGAGGCATTATCTCATAAAGGAAATATTGGACAATCGAATTAATGACTGCCCAGGCTTCAGGATGTCTTTTTACACTATATAAAGGTGGAAATTTACATTGGAAACGTTTGGTTTAGCTGTTATAAAAGTTTGGTTTTTTAGTGCTGAAAATGCATTTTCAGCTCGCACTGTACACATTTGCTATGTGAGGCATTATCTCATAAGGGAAATACTGGACAATCAAATTAATGACTTCCCAGGCTTCAGGATGCCTTTTTACACTATATAAAGGTGGAAATTTACATTGGAAAGTTTGGTTTAGCTGTTATAAAAGTTTGGTTTTTTAGTGCTGTAAATGCATTTTCAGCTCGCGCTGTATACATTTGCCTATGAGAGGCATTATCTCATAAAGGAAATATTGGACAATCGAATTAATGACTGCCCAGGCTTCAGGATGTCTTTTTACACTATATAAAGGTGGAAATTTACATTGGAAACGTTTGGTTTAGCTGTTATAAAAGTTTGGTTTTTTAGTGCTGAAAATGCATTTTCAGCTCGCACTGTACACATTTGCTATGTGAGGCATTATCTCATAAGGGAAATACTGGACAATCAAATTAATGACTTCCCAGGCTTCAGGATGCCTTTTTACACTCTATAAATGTGGAAATTTACATTGGAAACGTTTGGTTTAGCTGTTAATGAAGTTTCGTTTTTTTAGTGCTGAAAATTCATTGTCTGCTGGCGCTGTACACTTTTTCTAAGTGTTGCAATATCTCATGAAGGAAATACTGGACAATCAAATTAATGACTTTCCAGGCTTCAGGATGCATTTTTACACTCTATAAATGTGGAAATTTACATTGGAAACGTTTGGTTTAGCTGTTATAAAAGTTTGTTTTTTTAGTGCTGTAAATGCATTTTCAGCTCGCGCTGTACACATTTGCTATGTGAGGCATTATCTCATAAGGGAAATACTGGACAATCAAATTAATGACTTTCCAGGCTTCAGGATGCATTTTTACACTCTATAAATGTGGAAATTTACATTGGAAACGTTTGGTTTAGCTGTTATAAAAGTTTGGTTTTTTAGTGCTGAAAATGTATTTTCAGCTCGCACTGTACACATTTGCTATGTGAGGCATTATCTCATAAGGGAAATACTGGACAATCAAATTAATGACTTCCCAGGCTTCAGGATGCCTTTTTACACTCTATAAATGTGGAAATTTACATTGGAAACGTTTGGTTTAGCTGTTAATGAAGTTTCGTTTTTTTAGTGCTGAAAATTCATTGTCTGCTGGCGCTGTACACTTTTTCTAAGTGTTGCAATATCTCATGAAGGAAATACTGGACAATCAAATTAATGACTTTCCAGGCTTCAGGATGCCTTTCTACACTATATAAAGGTGGAAATTTACATTGGAAACGTTTGGTTTAGCTGTTATAAAAGTTTGGTTTTTTAGTGCTGTAAATGCATTTTCAGCTCGCGCTGTACACATTTGCTATGAGAGGCATTATCTCATAAGGGAAATATTGGACAATCAAATTAATGACTGCCCAGGCTTCAGGATGTCTTTTTACACTATATAAAGGTGGAAATTTACATTGGAAACGTTTAGTTTAGCTGTTAATGAAGTTTCGTTTTTTTAGTGCTGGAAATTCATTGTCTGCTGGCGCTGTACACTTTTTCTAAGTGTTGCAATATCTCATGAAGGAAATACTGGACAATCAAATTAAAGACTTTCCAGGCTTCAGGATGCCTTTTTACACTATATAAAGGTGGAAATTTACATTGGAAACGTTTGGTTTAGCTGTTATAAAAGTTTGGTTTTTTAGTGCTGTAAATGCATTTTCAGCTCGCGCTGTACACATTTGCTATGAGAGGCATTATCTCATAAGGGAAATATTGGACAATCAAATTAATGACTGCCCAGGCTTCAGGATGTCTTTTTACACTATATAAAGGTGGAAATTTACATTGGAAACATTTAGTTTAGCTGTTAATGAAGTTTCGTTTTTTTAGTGCTGAAAATTCATTGTCTGCTGGCGCTGTACACTTTTTCTAATTGTTGCAATATCTCATGAAGGAAATACTGGACAATCAAATTAATGACTTTCCAGGCTTCAGGATGCCTTTCTACACTATATAAAGGTGGAAATTTACATTGGAAACGTTTGGTTTAGCTGTTATAAAAGTTTGTTTTTTTAGTGCTGTAAATGCATTTTCAGCTCGCGCTGTACACATTTGCTATGAGAGGCATTATCTCATAAGGGAAATATTGGACAATCAAATTAATGACTGCCCAGGCTTCAGGATGTCTTTTTACACTATATAAAGGTGGAAATTTACATTGGAAACGTTTGGTTTAGCTGTTATAAAAGTTTGGTTTTTTAGTGCTGTAAATGCATTTTCAGCTCGCGCTGTACACATTTGCTATGAGAGGCATTATCTCATAAGGGAAATATTGGACAATCAAATTAATGGCTGCCCGGGCTTCAGGATGTCTTTTTACACTATATAAAGGTGGAAATTTACATTGGAAACGTTTAGTTTAGCTGTTAATGAAGTTTCGTTTTTTTAGTGCTGAAAATTCATTGTCTGCTGGCGCTGTACACTTTTTCTAAATGTTGCAATATCTCATGAAGGAAATACTGGACAATCAAATTAATGACTTTCCAGGCTTCAGGATGCCTTTCTACACTATATAAAGGTGGAAATTTACATTGGAAACGTTTGGTTTAGCTTTTATAAAAGTTTGGTTTTTTAGTGCTGTAAATGCATTTTCAGCTCGCGCTGTACACATTTGCTATGAGAGGCATTATCTCATAAGGGAAATATTGGACAATCAAATTAATGACTGCCCAGGCTTCAGGATGTCTTTTTACACTATATAAAGGAGGAAATTTACATTGGAAACGTTTGGTTTAGGTGTTATAAAAGTTTGGTTTTTTAGTGCTGAAAATGCATTTTCAGCTCGCGCTGTACACATTTGCTATGAGAGGCATTATCTCATAAAGGAAATATTGGACAATCGAATTAATGACTGCCCAGGCTTCAGGATGTCTTTTTACACTATATAAAGGTGGAAATTTACATTGGAAACGTTTGGTTTAGCTGTTATAAAAGTTTGGTTTTTTAGTGCTGAAAATGCATTTTCAGCTCGCACTGTACACATTTGCTATGTGAGGCATTATCTCATAAGGGAAATACTGGACAATCAAATTAATGACTTCCCAGGCTTCAGGATGCCTTTTTACACTATATAAAGGTGGAAATTTACATTGGAAAGTTTGGTTTAGCTGTTATAAAAGTTTGGTTTTTTAGTGCTGTAAATGCATTTTCAGCTCGCGCTGTATACATTTGCCTATGAGAGGCATTATCTCATAAAGGAAATATTGGACAATCGAATTAATGACTGCCCAGGCTTCAGGATGTCTTTTTACACTATATAAAGGTGGAAATTTACATTGGAAACGTTTGGTTTAGCTGTTATAAAAGTTTGGTTTTTTAGTGCTGAAAATGCATTTTCAGCTCGCACTGTACACATTTGCTATGTGAGGCATTATCTCATAAGGGAAATACTGGACAATCAAATTAATGACTTCCCAGGCTTCAGGATGCCTTTTTACACTCTATAAATGTGGAAATTTACATTGGAAACGTTTGGTTTAGCTGTTAATGAAGTTTCGTTTTTTTAGTGCTGAAAATTCATTGTCTGCTGGCGCTGTACACTTTTTCTAAGTGTTGCAATATCTCATGAAGGAAATACTGGACAATCAAATTAATGACTTTCCAGGCTTCAGGATGCCTTTCTACACTATATAAAGGTGGAAATTTACATTGGAAACGTTTGGTTTAGCTGTTATAAAAGTTTGGTTTTTTAGTGCTGTAAATGCATTTTCAGCTCGCGCTGTACACATTTGCTATGAGAGGCATTATCTCATAAGGGAAATATTGGACAATCAAATTAATGACTGCCCAGGCTTCAGGATGTCTTTTTACACTATATAAAGGTGGAAATTTACATTGGAAACGTTTAGTTTAGCTGTTAATGAAGTTTCGTTTTTTTAGTGCTGGAAATTCATTGTCTGCTGGCGCTGTACACTTTTTCTAAGTGTTGCAATATCTCATGAAGGAAATACTGGACAATCAAATTAAAGACTTTCCAGGCTTCAGGATGCCTTTTTACACTATATAAAGGTGGAAATTTACATTGGAAACGTTTGGTTTAGCTGTTATAAAAGTTTGGTTTTTTAGTGCTGTAAATGCATTTTCAGCTCGCGCTGTACACATTTGCTATGAGAGGCATTATCTCATAAGGGAAATATTGGACAATCAAATTAATGACTGCCCAGGCTTCAGGATGTCTTTTTACACTATATAAAGGTGGAAATTTACATTGGAAACATTTAGTTTAGCTGTTAATGAAGTTTCGTTTTTTTAGTGCTGAAAATTCATTGTCTGCTGGCGCTGTACACTTTTTCTAAGTGTTGCAATATCTCATGAAGGAAATACTGGACAATCAAATTAATGACTTTCCAGGCTTCAGGATGCCTTTCTACACTATATAAAGGTGGAAATTTACATTGGAAACGTTTGGTTTAGCTGTTATAAAAGTTTGTTTTTTTAGTGCTGTAAATGCATTTTCAGCTCGCGCTGTACACATTTGCTATGAGAGGCATTATCTCATAAGGGAAATATTGGACAATCAAATTAATGACTGCCCAGGCTTCAGGATGTCTTTTTACACTATATAAAGGTGGAAATTTACATTGGAAACGTTTGGTTTAGCTGTTATAAAAGTTTGGTTTTTTAGTGCTGTAAATGCATTTTCAGCTCGCGCTGTACACATTTGCTATGAGAGGCATTATCTCATAAGGGAAATATTGGACAATCAAATTAATGGCTGCCCGGGCTTCAGGATGTCTTTTTACACTATATAAAGGTGGAAATTTACATTGGAAACGTTTAGTTTAGCTGTTAATGAAGTTTCGTTTTTTTAGTGCTGAAAATTCATTGTCTGCTGGCGCTGTACACTTTTTCTAAATGTTGCAATATCTCATGAAGGAAATATTGGACAATCAAATTAATGACTGCCCAGGCTTCAGGATGTCTTTTTACACTATATAAAGGAGGAAATTTACATTGGAAACGTTTGGTTTAGGTGTTATAAAAGTTTGGTTTTTTAGTGCTGAAAATGCATTTTCAGCTCGCGCTGTACACATTTGCTATGAGAGGCATTATCTCATAAAGGAAATATTGGACAATCGAATTAATGACTGCCCAGGCTTCAGGATGTCTTTTTACACTATATAAAGGTGGAAATTTACATTGGAAACGTTTGGTTTAGCTGTTATAAAAGTTTGGTTTTTTAGTGCTGAAAATGCATTTTCAGCTCGCACTGTACACATTTGCTATGTGAGGCATTATCTCATAAGGGAAATACTGGACAATCAAATTAATGACTTCCCAGGCTTCAGGATGCCTTTTTACACTATATAAAGGTGGAAATTTACATTGGAAAGTTTGGTTTAGCTGTTATAAAAGTTTGGTTTTTTAGTGCTGTAAATGCATTTTCAGCTCGCGCTGTATACATTTGCCTATGAGAGGCATTATCTCATAAAGGAAATATTGGACAATCGAATTAATGACTGCCCAGGCTTCAGGATGTCTTTTTACACTATATAAAGGTGGAAATTTACATTGGAAACGTTTGGTTTAGCTGTTATAAAAGTTTGGTTTTTTAGTGCTGAAAATGCATTTTCAGCTCGCACTGTACACATTTGCTATGTGAGGCATTATCTCATAAGGGAAATACTGGACAATCAAATTAATGACTTCCCAGGCTTCAGGATGCCTTTTTACACTCTATAAATGTGGAAATTTACATTGGAAACGTTTGGTTTAGCTGTTAATGAAGTTTAGTTTTTTTAGTGCTGAAAATTCATTGTCTGCTGGCGCTGTACACTTTTTCTAAGTGTTGCAATATCTCATGAAGGAAATACTGGACAATCAAATTAATGACTTTCCAGGCTTCAGGGTGCCTTTCTACACTATATAAAGGTGGAAATTTACATTGGAAACGTTTGGTTTAGCTGTTATAAAAGTTTGGTTTTTTTAGTGCTGTAAATGCATTTTCAGCTCGCGCTGTACACATTTGCTATGAGAGGCATTATCTCATAAGGGAAATATTGGACAATCAAATTAATGACTTCCCAGGCTTCAGGATGTCTTTTTACACTATATAAAGGTGGAAATTTACATTGGAAACGTTTGGTTTAGCTGTTATAAAAGTTTGGTTTTTTAGTGCTGAAAATGCATTTTCAGCTCGCACTGTACACATTTGCTATGTGAGGCATTATCTCATAAGGGAAATACTGGACAATCAAATTAATGACTTCCCAGGCTTCAGGATGCCTTTTTACACTCTATAAATGTGGAAATTTACATTGGAAACGTTTGGTTTAGCTGTTAATGAAGTTTCGTTTTTTTAGTGCTGAAAATTCATTGTCTGCTGGCGCTGTACACTTTTTCTAAGTGTTGCAATATCTCATGAAGGAAATACTGGACAATCAAATTAATGACTTTCCAGGCTTCAGGATGCCTTTCTACACTATATAAAGGTGGAAATTTACATTGGAAACGTTTGGTTTAGCTGTTATAAAAGTTTGGTTTTTTAGTGCTGTAAATGCATTTTCAGCTCGCGCTGTACACATTTGCTATGAGAGGCATTATCTCATAAGGGAAATATTGGACAATCAAATTAATGACTGCCCAGGCTTCAGGATGTCTTTTTACACTATATAAAGGTGGAAATTTACATTGGAAACGTTTAGTTTAGCTGTTAATGAAGTTTCGTTTTTTTAGTGCTGGAAATTCATTGTCTGCTGGCGCTGTACACTTTTTCTAAGTGTTGCAATATCTCATGAAGGAAATACTGGACAATCAAATTAAAGACTTTCCAGGCTTCAGGATGCCTTTTTACACTATATAAAGGTGGAAATTTACATTGGAAACGTTTGGTTTAGCTGTTATAAAAGTTTGGTTTTTTAGTGCTGAAAATGCATTTTCAGCTCGCACTGTACACATTTGCTATGTGAGGCATTATCTCATAAGGGAAATACTGGACAATCAAATTAATGACTTCCCAGGCTTCAGGATGCCTTTTTACACTATATAAAGGTGGAAATTTACATTGGAAAGTTTGGTTTAGCTGTTATAAAAGTTTGGTTTTTTAGTGCTGTAAATGCATTTTCAGCTCGCGCTGTATACATTTGCCTATGAGAGGCATTATCTCATAAAGGAAATATTGGACAATCGAATTAATGACTGCCCAGGCTTCAGGATGTCTTTTTACACTATATAAAGGTGGAAATTTACATTGGAAACGTTTGGTTTAGCTGTTATAAAAGTTTGGTTTTTTAGTGCTGAAAATGCATTTTCAGCTCGCACTGTACACATTTGCTATGTGAGGCATTATCTCATAAGGGAAATACTGGACAATCAAATTAATGACTTCCCAGGCTTCAGGATGCCTTTTTACACTCTATAAATGTGGAAATTTACATTGGAAACGTTTGGTTTAGCTGTTAATGAAGTTTAGTTTTTTTAGTGCTGAAAATTCATTGTCTGCTGGCGCTGTACACTTTTTCTAAGTGTTGCAATATCTCATGAAGGAAATACTGGACAATCAAATTAATGACTTTCCAGGCTTCAGGGTGCCTTTCTACACTATATAAAGGTGGAAATTTACATTGGAAACGTTTGGTTTAGCTGTTATAAAAGTTTGGTTTTTTTAGTGCTGTAAATGCATTTTCAGCTCGCGCTGTACACATTTGCTATGAGAGGCATTATCTCATAAGGGAAATATTGGACAATCAAATTAATGACTTCCCAGGCTTCAGGATGTCTTTTTACACTATATAAAGGTGGAAATTTACATTGGAAACGTTTGGTTTAGCTGTTATAAAAGTTTGGTTTTTTAGTGCTGAAAATGCATTTTCAGCTCGCACTGTACACATTTGCTATGTGAGGCATTATCTCATAAGGGAAATACTGGACAATCAAATTAATGACTTCCCAGGCTTCAGGATGCCTTTTTACACTCTATAAATGTGGAAATTTACATTGGAAACGTTTGGTTTAGCTGTTAATGAAGTTTCGTTTTTTTAGTGCTGAAAATTCATTGTCTGCTGGCGCTGTACACTTTTTCTAAGTGTTGCAATATCTCATGAAGGAAATACTGGACAATCAAATTAATGACTTTCCAGGCTTCAGGATGCCTTTCTACACTATATAAAGGTGGAAATTTACATTGGAAACGTTTGGTTTAGCTGTTATAAAAGTTTGGTTTTTTAGTGCTGTAAATGCATTTTCAGCTCGCGCTGTATACATTTGCCTATGAGAGGCATTATCTCATAAAGGAAATATTGGACAATCGAATTAATGACTGCCCAGGCTTCAGGATGTCTTTTTACACTATATAAAGGTGGAAATTTACATTGGAAACGTTTGGTTTAGCTGTTATAAAAGTTTGGTTTTTTAGTGCTGAAAATGCATTTTCAGCTCGCACTGTACACATTTGCTATGTGAGGCATTATCTCATAAGGGAAATACTGGACAATCAAATTAATGACTTCCCAGGCTTCAGGATGCCTTTTTACACTCTATAAATGTGGAAATTTACATTGGAAACGTTTGGTTTAGCTGTTAATGAAGTTTAGTTTTTTTAGTGCTGAAAATTCATTGTCTGCTGGCGCTGTACACTTTTTCTAAGTGTTGCAATATCTCATGAAGGAAATACTGGACAATCAAATTAATGACTTTCCAGGCTTCAGGGTGCCTTTCTACACTATATAAAGGTGGAAATTTACATTGGAAACGTTTGGTTTAGCTGTTATAAAAGTTTGGTTTTTTTAGTGCTGTAAATGCATTTTCAGCTCGCGCTGTACACATTTGCTATGAGAGGCATTATCTCATAAGGGAAATATTGGACAATCAAATTAATGACTTCCCAGGCTTCAGGATGTCTTTTTACACTATATAAAGGTGGAAATTTACATTGGAAACGTTTGGTTTAGCTGTTATAAAAGTTTGGTTTTTTAGTGCTGAAAATGCATTTTCAGCTCGCACTGTACACATTTGCTATGTGAGGCATTATCTCATAAGGGAAATACTGGACAATCAAATTAATGACTTCCCAGGCTTCAGGATGCCTTTTTACACTCTATAAATGTGGAAATTTACATTGGAAACGTTTGGTTTAGCTGTTAATGAAGTTTCGTTTTTTTAGTGCTGAAAATTCATTGTCTGCTGGCGCTGTACACTTTTTCTAAGTGTTGCAATATCTCATGAAGGAAATACTGGACAATCAAATTAATGACTTTCCAGGCTTCAGGATGCCTTTCTACACTATATAAAGGTGGAAATTTACATTGGAAACGTTTGGTTTAGCTGTTATAAAAGTTTGGTTTTTTAGTGCTGTAAATGCATTTTCAGCTCGCGCTGTACACATTTGCTATGAGAGGCATTATCTCATAAGGGAAATATTGGACAATCAAATTAATGACTGCCCAGGCTTCAGGATGTCTTTTTACACTATATAAAGGTGGAAATTTACATTGGAAACGTTTAGTTTAGCTGTTAATGAAGTTTCGTTTTTTTAGTGCTGGAAATTCATTGTCTGCTGGCGCTGTACACTTTTTCTAAGTGTTGCAATATCTCATGAAGGAAATACTGGACAATCAAATTAAAGACTTTCCAGGCTTCAGGATGCCTTTTTACACTATATAAAGGTGGAAATTTACATTGGAAACGTTTGGTTTAGCTGTTATAAAAGTTTGGTTTTTTAGTGCTGAAAATGCATTTTCAGCTCGCACTGTACACATTTGCTATGTGAGGCATTATCTCATAAGGGAAATACTGGACAATCAAATTAATGACTTCCCAGGCTTCAGGATGCCTTTTTACACTATATAAAGGTGGAAATTTACATTGGAAAGTTTGGTTTAGCTGTTATAAAAGTTTGGTTTTTTAGTGCTGTAAATGCATTTTCAGCTCGCGCTGTATACATTTGCCTATGAGAGGCATTATCTCATAAAGGAAATATTGGACAATCGAATTAATGACTGCCCAGGCTTCAGGATGTCTTTTTACACTATATAAAGGTGGAAATTTACATTGGAAACGTTTGGTTTAGCTGTTATAAAAGTTTGGTTTTTTAGTGCTGAAAATGCATTTTCAGCTCGCACTGTACACATTTGCTATGTGAGGCATTATCTCATAAGGGAAATACTGGACAATCAAATTAATGACTTCCCAGGCTTCAGGATGCCTTTTTACACTCTATAAATGTGGAAATTTACATTGGAAACGTTTGGTTTAGCTGTTAATGAAGTTTAGTTTTTTTAGTGCTGAAAATTCATTGTCTGCTGGCGCTGTACACTTTTTCTAAGTGTTGCAATATCTCATGAAGGAAATACTGGACAATCAAATTAATGACTTTCCAGGCTTCAGGGTGCCTTTCTACACTATATAAAGGTGGAAATTTACATTGGAAACGTTTGGTTTAGCTGTTATAAAAGTTTGGTTTTTTTAGTGCTGTAAATGCATTTTCAGCTCGCGCTGTACACATTTGCTATGAGAGGCATTATCTCATAAGGGAAATATTGGACAATCAAATTAATGACTTCCCAGGCTTCAGGATGTCTTTTTACACTATATAAAGGTGGAAATTTACATTGGAAACGTTTGGTTTAGCTGTTATAAAAGTTTGGTTTTTTAGTGCTGAAAATGCATTTTCAGCTCGCACTGTACACATTTGCTATGTGAGGCATTATCTCATAAGGGAAATACTGGACAATCAAATTAATGACTTCCCAGGCTTCAGGATGCCTTTTTACACTCTATAAATGTGGAAATTTACATTGGAAACGTTTGGTTTAGCTGTTAATGAAGTTTCGTTTTTTTAGTGCTGAAAATTCATTGTCTGCTGGCGCTGTACACTTTTTCTAAGTGTTGCAATATCTCATGAAGGAAATACTGGACAATCAAATTAATGACTTTCCAGGCTTCAGGATGCCTTTCTACACTATATAAAGGTGGAAATTTACATTGGAAACGTTTGGTTTAGCTGTTATAAAAGTTTGGTTTTTTAGTGCTGTAAATGCATTTTCAGCTCGCGCTGTACACATTTGCTATGAGAGGCATTATCTCATAAGGGAAATATTGGACAATCAAATTAATGACTGCCCAGGCTTCAGGATGTCTTTTTACACTATATAAAGGTGGAAATTTACATTGGAAACGTTTAGTTTAGCTGTTAATGAAGTTTCGTTTTTTTAGTGCTGGAAATTCATTGTCTGCTGGCGCTGTACACTTTTTCTAAGTGTTGCAATATCTCATGAAGGAAATACTGGACAATCAAATTAAAGACTTTCCAGGCTTCAGGATGCCTTTTTACACTATATAAAGGTGGAAATTTACATTGGAAACGTTTGGTTTAGCTGTTATAAAAGTTTGGTTTTTTAGTGCTGTAAATGCATTTTCAGCTCGCGCTGTACACATTTGCTATGAGAGGCATTATCTCATAAGGGAAATATTGGACAATCAAATTAATGACTGCCCAGGCTTCAGGATGTCTTTTTACACTATATAAAGGTGGAAATTTACATTGGAAACATTTAGTTTAGCTGTTAATGAAGTTTCGTTTTTTTAGTGCTGAAAATTCATTGTCTGCTGGCGCTGTACACTTTTTCTAAGTGTTGCAATATCTCATGAAGGAAATACTGGACAATCAAATTAATGACTTTCCAGGCTTCAGGATGCCTTTCTACACTATATAAAGGTGGAAATTTACATTGGAAACGTTTGGTTTAGCTGTTATAAAAGTTTGTTTTTTTAGTGCTGTAAATGCATTTTCAGCTCGCGCTGTACACATTTGCTATGAGAGGCATTATCTCATAAGGGAAATATTGGACAATCAAATTAATGACTGCCCAGGCTTCAGGATGTCTTTTTACACTATATAAAGGAGGAAATTTACATTGGAAACGTTTGGTTTAGGTGTTATAAAAGTTTGGTTTTTTAGTGCTGAAAATGCATTTTCAGCTCGCGCTGTACACATTTGCTATGAGAGGCATTATCTCATAAAGGAAATATTGGACAATCGAATTAATGACTGCCCAGGCTTCAGGATGTCTTTTTACACTATATAAAGGTGGAAATTTACATTGGAAACGTTTGGTTTAGCTGTTATAAAAGTTTGGTTTTTTAGTGCTGAAAATGCATTTTCAGCTCGCACTGTACACATTTGCTATGTGAGGCATTATCTCATAAGGGAAATACTGGACAATCAAATTAATGACTTCCCAGGCTTCAGGATGCCTTTTTACACTATATAAAGGTGGAAATTTACATTGGAAAGTTTGGTTTAGCTGTTATAAAAGTTTGGTTTTTTAGTGCTGTAAATGCATTTTCAGCTCGCGCTGTATACATTTGCCTATGAGAGGCATTATCTCATAAAGGAAATATTGGACAATCGAATTAATGACTGCCCAGGCTTCAGGATGTCTTTTTACACTATATAAAGGTGGAAATTTACATTGGAAACGTTTGGTTTAGCTGTTATAAAAGTTTGGTTTTTTAGTGCTGAAAATGCATTTTCAGCTCGCACTGTACACATTTGCTATGTGAGGCATTATCTCATAAGGGAAATACTGGACAATCAAATTAATGACTTCCCAGGCTTCAGGATGCCTTTTTACACTCTATAAATGTGGAAATTTACATTGGAAACGTTTGGTTTAGCTGTTAATGAAGTTTCGTTTTTTTAGTGCTGAAAATTCATTGTCTGCTGGCGCTGTACACTTTTTCTAAGTGTTGCAATATCTCATGAAGGAAATACTGGACAATCAAATTAATGACTTTCCAGGCTTCAGGATGCCTTTCTACACTATATAAAGGTGGAAATTTACATTGGAAACGTTTGGTTTAGCTGTTATAAAAGTTTGGTTTTTTAGTGCTGTAAATGCATTTTCAGCTCGCGCTGTACACATTTGCTATGAGAGGCATTATCTCATAAGGGAAATATTGGACAATCAAATTAATGACTGCCCAGGCTTCAGGATGTCTTTTTACACTATATAAAGGTGGAAATTTACATTGGAAACGTTTAGTTTAGCTGTTAATGAAGTTTCGTTTTTTTAGTGCTGGAAATTCATTGTCTGCTGGCGCTGTACACTTTTTCTAAGTGTTGCAATATCTCATGAAGGAAATACTGGACAATCAAATTAAAGACTTTCCAGGCTTCAGGATGCCTTTTTACACTATATAAAGGTGGAAATTTACATTGGAAACGTTTGGTTTAGCTGTTATAAAAGTTTGGTTTTTTAGTGCTGTAAATGCATTTTCAGCTCGCGCTGTACACATTTGCTATGAGAGGCATTATCTCATAAGGGAAATATTGGACAATCAAATTAATGACTGCCCAGGCTTCAGGATGTCTTTTTACACTATATAAAGGTGGAAATTTACATTGGAAACATTTAGTTTAGCTGTTAATGAAGTTTCGTTTTTTTAGTGCTGAAAATTCATTGTCTGCTGGCGCTGTACACTTTTTCTAAGTGTTGCAATATCTCATGAAGGAAATACTGGACAATCAAATTAATGACTTTCCAGGCTTCAGGATGCCTTTCTACACTATATAAAGGTGGAAATTTACATTGGAAACGTTTGGTTTAGCTGTTATAAAAGTTTGTTTTTTTAGTGCTGTAAATGCATTTTCAGCTCGCGCTGTACACATTTGCTATGAGAGGCATTATCTCATAAGGGAAATATTGGACAATCAAATTAATGACTGCCCAGGCTTCAGGATGTCTTTTTACACTATATAAAGGTGGAAATTTACATTGGAAACGTTTGGTTTAGCTGTTATAAAAGTTTGGTTTTTTAGTGCTGTAAATGCATTTTCAGCTCGCGCTGTACACATTTGCTATGAGAGGCATTATCTCATAAGGGAAATATTGGACAATCAAATTAATGGCTGCCCGGGCTTCAGGATGTCTTTTTACACTATATAAAGGTGGAAATTTACATTGGAAACGTTTAGTTTAGCTGTTAATGAAGTTTCGTTTTTTTAGTGCTGAAAATTCATTGTCTGCTGGCGCTGTACACTTTTTCTAAATGTTGCAATATCTCATGAAGGAAATACTGGACAATCAAATTAATGACTTTCCAGGCTTCAGGATGCCTTTCTACACTATATAAAGGTGGAAATTTACATTGGAAACGTTTGGTTTAGCTTTTATAAAAGTTTGGTTTTTTAGTGCTGTAAATGCATTTTCAGCTCGCGCTGTACACATTTGCTATGAGAGGCATTATCTCATAAGGGAAATATTGGACAATCAAATTAATGACTGCCCAGGCTTCAGGATGTCTTTTTACACTATATAAAGGAGGAAATTTACATTGGAAACGTTTGGTTTAGGTGTTATAAAAGTTTGGTTTTTTAGTGCTGAAAATGCATTTTCAGCTCGCGCTGTACACATTTGCTATGAGAGGCATTATCTCATAAAGGAAATATTGGACAATCGAATTAATGACTGCCCAGGCTTCAGGATGTCTTTTTACACTATATAAAGGTGGAAATTTACATTGGAAACGTTTGGTTTAGCTGTTATAAAAGTTTGGTTTTTTAGTGCTGAAAATGCATTTTCAGCTCGCACTGTACACATTTGCTATGTGAGGCATTATCTCATAAGGGAAATACTGGACAATCAAATTAATGACTTCCCAGGCTTCAGGATGCCTTTTTACACTATATAAAGGTGGAAATTTACATTGGAAAGTTTGGTTTAGCTGTTATAAAAGTTTGGTTTTTTAGTGCTGTAAATGCATTTTCAGCTCGCGCTGTATACATTTGCCTATGAGAGGCATTATCTCATAAAGGAAATATTGGACAATCGAATTAATGACTGCCCAGGCTTCAGGATGTCTTTTTACACTATATAAAGGTGGAAATTTACATTGGAAACGTTTGGTTTAGCTGTTATAAAAGTTTGGTTTTTTAGTGCTGAAAATGCATTTTCAGCTCGCACTGTACACATTTGCTATGTGAGGCATTATCTCATAAGGGAAATACTGGACAATCAAATTAATGACTTCCCAGGCTTCAGGATGCCTTTTTACACTCTATAAATGTGGAAATTTACATTGGAAACGTTTGGTTTAGCTGTTAATGAAGTTTAGTTTTTTTAGTGCTGAAAATTCATTGTCTGCTGGCGCTGTACACTTTTTCTAAGTGTTGCAATATCTCATGAAGGAAATACTGGACAATCAAATTAATGACTTTCCAGGCTTCAGGGTGCCTTTCTACACTATATAAAGGTGGAAATTTACATTGGAAACGTTTGGTTTAGCTGTTATAAAAGTTTGGTTTTTTTAGTGCTGTAAATGCATTTTCAGCTCGCGCTGTACACATTTGCTATGAGAGGCATTATCTCATAAGGGAAATATTGGACAATCAAATTAATGACTGCCCAGGCTTCAGGATGTCTTTTTACACTATATAAAGGTGGAAATTTACATTGGAAACGTTTGGTTTAGCTGTTATAAAAGTTTGGTTTTTTAGTGCTGAAAATGCATTTTCAGCTCGCACTGTACACATTTGCTATGTGAGGCATTATCTCATAAGGGAAATACTGGACAATCAAATTAATGACTTCCCAGGCTTCAGGATGCCTTTTTACACTCTATAAATGTGGAAATTTACATTGGAAACGTTTGGTTTAGCTGTTAATGAAGTTTCGTTTTTTTAGTGCTGAAAATTCATTGTCTGCTGGCGCTGTACACCTTTTCTAAGTGTTGCAATATCTCATGAAGGAAATACTGGACAATCAAATTAATGACTTTCCAGGCTTCAGGATGCCTTTCTACACTATATAAAGGTGGAAATTTACATTGGAAACGTTTGGTTTAGCTGTTAATGAAGTTTCGATTTTTTAGTGCTGAAAATTCATTGTCTGCTGGCGCTGTACACCTTTTCTAAGTGTTGCAATATCTCATGAAGGAAATACTGGACAATCAAATTAATGACTTTCCAGGCTTCAGGATGCCTTTCTACACTATATAAAGGTGGAAATTTACATTGGAAACGTTTGGTTTAGCTGTTATAAAAGTTTGGGTTTTTAGTGCTGTAAATGCATTTTCAGCTCGCGCTGTACACATTTGCTATGAGAGGCATTATCTCATAAGGGAAATATTGGACAATCAAATTAATGACTTTCCAGGCTTCAGGATGCCTTTCTACACTATATAAAGGTGGAAATTTACATTGGAAACGTTTGGTTTAGCTGTTATAAAAGTTTTTTTTTTTTAGTGCTGTAAATGCATTTTCAGCTCGCGCTGTACACATTTGCTATGAGAGGCATTATCTCATAAGGGAAATATTGGACAATCAAATTAATGACTGCCCAGGCTTCAGGATGTCTTTTTACACTATATAAAGGAGGAAATTTACATTGGAAACGTTTGGTTTAGGTGTTATAAAAGTTTGGTTTTTTAGTGCTGAAAATGCATTTTCAGCTCGCGCTGTACACATTTGCTATGAGAGGCATTATCTCATAAAGGAAATATTGGACAATCGAATTAATGACTGCCCAGGCTTCAGGATGTCTTTTTACACTATATAAAGGTGGAAATTTACATTGGAAACGTTTGGTTTAGCTGTTATAAAAGTTTGGTTTTTTAGTGCTGAAAATGCATTTTCAGCTCGCACTGTACACATTTGCTATGTGAGGCATTATCTCATAAGGGAAATACTGGACAATCAAATTAATGACTTCCCAGGCTTCAGGATGCCTTTTTACACTATATAAAGGTGGAAATTTACATTGGAAAGTTTGGTTTAGCTGTTATAAAAGTTTGGTTTTTTAGTGCTGTAAATGCATTTTCAGCTCGCGCTGTATACATTTGCCTATGAGAGGCATTATCTCATAAAGGAAATATTGGACAATCGAATTAATGACTGCCCAGGCTTCAGGATGTCTTTTTACACTATATAAAGGTGGAAATTTACATTGGAAACGTTTGGTTTAGCTGTTATAAAAGTTTGGTTTTTTAGTGCTGAAAATGCATTTTCAGCTCGCACTGTACACATTTGCTATGTGAGGCATTATCTCATAAGGGAAATACTGGACAATCAAATTAATGACTTCCCAGGCTTCAGGATGCCTTTTTACACTCTATAAATGTGGAAATTTACATTGGAAACGTTTGGTTTAGCTGTTAATGAAGTTTCGTTTTTTTAGTGCTGAAAATTCATTGTCTGCTGGCGCTGTACACTTTTTCTAAGTGTTGCAATATCTCATGAAGGAAATACTGGACAATCAAATTAATGACTTTCCAGGCTTCAGGATGCCTTTCTACACTATATAAAGGTGGAAATTTACATTGGAAACGTTTGGTTTAGCTGTTATAAAAGTTTGGTTTTTTAGTGCTGTAAATGCATTTTCAGCTCGCGCTGTACACATTTGCTATGAGAGGCATTATCTCATAAGGGAAATATTGGACAATCAAATTAATGACTGCCCAGGCTTCAGGATGTCTTTTTACACTATATAAAGGTGGAAATTTACATTGGAAACGTTTAGTTTAGCTGTTAATGAAGTTTCGTTTTTTTAGTGCTGGAAATTCATTGTCTGCTGGCGCTGTACACTTTTTCTAAGTGTTGCAATATCTCATGAAGGAAATACTGGACAATCAAATTAAAGACTTTCCAGGCTTCAGGATGCCTTTTTACACTATATAAAGGTGGAAATTTACATTGGAAACGTTTGGTTTAGCTGTTATAAAAGTTTGGTTTTTTAGTGCTGTAAATGCATTTTCAGCTCGCGCTGTACACATTTGCTATGAGAGGCATTATCTCATAAGGGAAATATTGGACAATCAAATTAATGACTGCCCAGGCTTCAGGATGTCTTTTTACACTATATAAAGGTGGAAATTTACATTGGAAACATTTAGTTTAGCTGTTAATGAAGTTTCGTTTTTTTAGTGCTGAAAATTCATTGTCTGCTGGCGCTGTACACTTTTTCTAAGTGTTGCAATATCTCATGAAGGAAATACTGGACAATCAAATTAATGACTTTCCAGGCTTCAGGATGCCTTTCTACACTATATAAAGGTGGAAATTTACATTGGAAACGTTTGGTTTAGCTGTTATAAAAGTTTGTTTTTTTAGTGCTGTAAATGCATTTTCAGCTCGCGCTGTACACATTTGCTATGAGAGGCATTATCTCATAAGGGAAATATTGGACAATCAAATTAATGACTGCCCAGGCTTCAGGATGTCTTTTTACACTATATAAAGGTGGAAATTTACATTGGAAACGTTTGGTTTAGCTGTTATAAAAGTTTGGTTTTTTAGTGCTGTAAATGCATTTTCAGCTCGCGCTGTACACATTTGCTATGAGAGGCATTATCTCATAAGGGAAATATTGGACAATCAAATTAATGGCTGCCCGGGCTTCAGGATGTCTTTTTACACTATATAAAGGTGGAAATTTACATTGGAAACGTTTAGTTTAGCTGTTAATGAAGTTTCGTTTTTTTAGTGCTGAAAATTCATTGTCTGCTGGCGCTGTACACTTTTTCTAAATGTTGCAATATCTCATGAAGGAAATACTGGACAATCAAATTAATGACTTTCCAGGCTTCAGGATGCCTTTCTACACTATATAAAGGTGGAAATTTACATTGGAAACGTTTGGTTTAGCTTTTATAAAAGTTTGGTTTTTTAGTGCTGTAAATGCATTTTCAGCTCGCGCTGTACACATTTGCTATGAGAGGCATTATCTCATAAGGGAAATATTGGACAATCAAATTAATGACTGCCCAGGCTTCAGGATGTCTTTTTACACTATATAAAGGAGGAAATTTACATTGGAAACGTTTGGTTTAGGTGTTATAAAAGTTTGGTTTTTTAGTGCTGAAAATGCATTTTCAGCTCGCGCTGTACACATTTGCTATGAGAGGCATTATCTCATAAAGGAAATATTGGACAATCGAATTAATGACTGCCCAGGCTTCAGGATGTCTTTTTACACTATATAAAGGTGGAAATTTACATTGGAAACGTTTGGTTTAGCTGTTATAAAAGTTTGGTTTTTTAGTGCTGAAAATGCATTTTCAGCTCGCACTGTACACATTTGCTATGTGAGGCATTATCTCATAAGGGAAATACTGGACAATCAAATTAATGACTTCCCAGGCTTCAGGATGCCTTTTTACACTATATAAAGGTGGAAATTTACATTGGAAAGTTTGGTTTAGCTGTTATAAAAGTTTGGTTTTTTAGTGCTGTAAATGCATTTTCAGCTCGCGCTGTATACATTTGCCTATGAGAGGCATTATCTCATAAAGGAAATATTGGACAATCGAATTAATGACTGCCCAGGCTTCAGGATGTCTTTTTACACTATATAAAGGTGGAAATTTACATTGGAAACGTTTGGTTTAGCTGTTATAAAAGTTTGGTTTTTTAGTGCTGAAAATGCATTTTCAGCTCGCACTGTACACATTTGCTATGTGAGGCATTATCTCATAAGGGAAATACTGGAAAATCAAATTAATGACTTCCCAGGCTTCAGGATGCCTTTTTACACTCTATAAATGTGGAAATTTACATTGGAAACGTTTGGTTTAGCTGTTAATGAAGTTTAGTTTTTTTAGTGCTGAAAATTCATTGTCTGCTGGCGCTGTACACTTTTTCTAAGTGTTGCAATATCTCATGAAGGAAATACTGGACAATCAAATTAATGACTTTCCAGGCTTCAGGGTGCCTTTCTACACTATATAAAGGTGGAAATTTACATTGGAAACGTTTGGTTTAGCTGTTATAAAAGTTTGGTTTTTTTAGTGCTGTAAATGCATTTTCAGCTCGCGCTGTACACATTTGCTATGAGAGGCATTATCTCATAAGGGAAATATTGGACAATCAAATTAATGACTGCCCAGGCTTCAGGATGTCTTTTTACACTATATAAAGGTGGAAATTTACATTGGAAACGTTTGGTTTAGCTGTTATAAAAGTTTGGTTTTTTAGTGCTGTAAATGCATTTTCAGCTCGCGCTGTACACATTTGCTATGAGAGGCATTATCTCATAAGGGAAATATTGGACAATCAAATAAATGGCTGCTCAGGCTTCAGGATGTCTTTTTACTCTATATAAAGGTGGAAATTTACATTGGAAACGTTTAGTTTAGCTGTTAATGAAGTTTCGTTTTTTTAGTGCTGAAAATTCATTGTCTGCTGGCGCTGTACACTTTTTCTAAGTGTTGCAATATCTCATGAAGGAAATACTGGACAATCAAATCAATGACTTTCCAGGCTTCAGGATGCCTTTCTACACTATATAAAGGTGGAAATTTACATTGGAAACGTTTGGTTTAGCTGTTATAAAAGTTTGGTTTTTTAGTGCTGTAAATGCATTTTCAGCTCGAACTGTACACATTTGCTATGTGAGGCATTATCTCATAAGGGAAATACTGGACAATCAAATTAATGACTTCCCAGGCTTCAGGATGCCTTTTTACACTCTATAAATGTGGAAATTTACATTGGAAACGTTTGGTTTAGCTGTTAATGAAGTTTCGTTTTTTTAGTGCTGAAAATTCATTGTCTGCTGGCGCTGTACACCTTTTCTAAGTGTTGCAATATCTCATGAAGGAAATACTGGACAATCAAATTAATGACTTTCCAGGCTTCAGGATGCCTTTCTACACTATATAAAGGTGGAAATTTACATTGGAAACGTTTGGTTTAGCTGTTAATGAAGTTTCGATTTTTTAGTGCTGAAAATTCATTGTCTGCTGGCGCTGTACACCTTTTCTAAGTGTTGCAATATCTCATGAAGGAAATACTGGACAATCAAATTAATGACTTTCCAGGCTTCAGGATGCCTTTCTACACTATATAAAGGTGGAAATTTACATTGGAAACGTTTGGTTTAGCTGTTATAAAAGTTTGGGTTTTTAGTGCTGTAAATGCATTTTCAGCTCGCGCTGTACACATTTGCTATGAGAGGCATTATCTCATAAGGGAAATATTGGACAATCAAATTAATGACTGCCCAGGCTTCAGGATGTAATTTTACACTATATAAAGGTGGAAATTTAAATTGGAAACGTTTAGTTTAGCTGTTATAAAAGTTTGTTTTTTTAGTGCTGTAAATGCATTTTCAGCTCGCGCTGTACACATTTGCTATGTGAGGCATTATCTCATAAGGGAAATACTGGACAATCAAATTAATGACTGCCCAGGCTTCAGGATGTCTTTTTACACTATATAAAGGTGGAAATTTACATTGGAAACGTTTGGTTTAGCTGTTATAAAAGTTTGGTTTTTTAGTGCTGAAAATGCATTTTCAGCTGGCACTGTACACATTTGCTATGTGAGGCATTATCTCATAAGGGAAATACTGGACAATCAAATTAATGACTTCCCAGGCTTCAGGATGCCTTTTTACACTCTATAAATGTGGAAATTTACATTGGAAACGTTTGGTTTAGCTGTTAATGAAGTTTCGTTTTTTTAGTGCTGAAAATTCATTGTCTGCTGGCGCTGTACACTTTTTCTAAGTGTTGCAATATCTCATGAAGGAAATACTGGACAATCAAATTAATGACTTTCCAGGCTTCAGGATGCCTTTCTACACTATATAAAGGTGGAAATTTACATTGGAAACGTTTAGTTTAGCTGTTATAAAAGTTTGGTTTTTTAGTGTGTAAATGCATTTTCAGCTCGCGCTGTACACATTTGCTATGAGAGGCATTATCTCATAAGGGAAATATTGGACAATCAAATTAATGACTGCCCAGGCTTCAGGATGTCTTTTTACACTATATAAAGGTGGAAATTTACATTGGAAACGTTTAGTTTAGCTGTTAATGAAGTTTCGTTTTTTTAGTGCTGGAAATTCATTGTCTGCTGGCGCTGTACACTTTTTCTAAGTGTTGCAATATCTCATGAAGGAAATACTGGACAATCAAATTAATGACTTTCCAGGCTTCAGGATGCCTTTCTACACTATATAAAGGTGGAAATTTACATTGGAAACGTTTGGTTTAGCTGTTATAAAAGTTTGGTTTTTTAGTGCTGTAAATGCATTTTCAGCTCGCGCTGTACACATTTGCTATGAGAGGCATTATCTCATAAGGGAAATATTGGACAATCAAATTAATGACTGCCCAGGCTTCAGGATGTCTTTTTACACTATATAAAGGTGGAAATTTACATTGGAAACGTTTAGTTTAGCTGTTAATGAAGTTTCGGTTTTTTAGTGCTGAAAATTCATTGTCTGCTGGCGCTGTACACTTTTTCTAAGTGTTGCAATATCTCATGAAGGAAATACTGGACAATCAAATTAGTCACTTTCCAGGCTTCAGGATGCCTTTCTACACTATATAAAGGTGGAAATTTACATTGGAAACGTTTGGTTTAGCTGTTATAAAAGTTTGGTTTTTTAGTGCTGTAAATGCATTTTCAGCTCGCGCTGTACACATTTGCTATGTGAGGCATTATCTCATAAGGGAAATACTGGACAATCAAATTAATGACTTCCCAGGCTTCAGGATGCCTTTTTACACTCTATAAATGTGGAAATTTACATTGGAAACGTTTGGTTTAGCTGTTAATGAAGTTTCGTTTTTTTAGTGCTGAAAATTCATTGTCTGCTGGCGCTGTACACTTTTTCTAAGTTTTGCAATATCTCATGTAGGAAATACTGGACAATCAAATTAATGACTTTCCAGGCTTCAGGATGCCTTTCTACACTATATAAAGGTGGAAATTTACATTGGAAACGTTTGGTTTAGCTGTTATAAAAGTTTGGTTTTTTAGTGCTGAAAATGCATTTTCAGCTTGCATTGTACACATTTGCTATGTGAGGCATTATCTCATAAGGGAAATACTGGACAATCAAATTAATGACTTCCCAGGCTTCAGGATGCATTTTTACACTCTATAAATGTGGAAATTTACATTGGAAACGTTTGGTTTAGCTGTTAATGAAGTTTCGTTTTTTTAGTGCTGAAAATTCATTGTCTGCTGGCGCTGTACACCTTTTCTAAGTGTTGCAATATCTCATGAAGGAAATACTGGACAATCAAATTAATGACTTTCCAGGCTTCAGGATGCCTTTCTACACTATATAAAGGTGGAAATTTACATTGGAAACGTTTGGTTTAGCTGTTATAAAAGTTTGGGTTTTTAGTGCTGTAAATGCATTTTCAGCTCGCGCTGTACACATTTGCTATGAGAGGCATTATCTCATAAGGGAAACATTGGACAATCAAATTAATGACTGCCCAGGCTTCAGGATGTCTTTTTACACTATATAAAGGTGGAAATTTACATTGGAAACGTTTAGTTTAGCTGTTATAAAAGTTTGTTTTTTTAGTGCTGTAAATGCATTTTCAGCTCGCGCTGTACACATTTGCTATGAGAGGCATTATCTCATAAGGGAAATATTGGACAATCAAATTAATGACTGCCCAGGCTTCAGGATGTCTTTTTACACTATATAAAGGTGGAAATTTACATTGGAAACGTTTAGTTTAGCTGTTATAAAAGTTTGTTTTTTTAGTGCTGAAAATGCATTTTCAGCTCGCACTGTACACATTTGCTATGTGAGGCATTATCTCATAAGGGAAATACTGGACAATCAAATTAATGACTTCCCAGGCTTCAGGATGCCTTTTTACACTCTATAAATGTGGAAATTTACATAGGAAACGTTTGGTTTAGCTGTTAATGAAGTTTCGTTTTTTTAGTGCTGAAAATTCATTGTCTGCTGGCGCTGTACACTTTTTCTAAGTGTTGCAATATCTCATGAATGAAATACTGGACAATAAAATTAATGACTTTCCAGGCTTCAGGATGCCTTTCTACACTATATAAAGGTGGAAATTTACATTGGAAACGTTTGGTTTAGCTGTTATAAAAGTTTGGTTTTTTAGTGCTGTAAATGCATTTTCAGCTCGCGCTGTACACATTTGCTATGAGAGGCATTATCTCATAAGGGAAATATTGGACAATCAAATTAATGACTGCCCAGGCTTCAGGATGTCTTTTTACACTATATAAAGGTGGAAATTTACATTGGAAACGTTTAGTTTAGCTGTTATAAAAGTTTGTTTTTTTAGTGCTGTAAATGCATTTTCAGCTCGCGCTGTACACATTTGCTATGTGAGGCATTATCTCATAAGGGAAATACTGGACAATCAAATTAATGACTGCCCAGGCTTCAGGATGTCTTTTTACACTATATAAAGGTGGAAATTTACATTGGAAACGTTTGGTTTAGCTGTTATAAAAGTTTGGTTTTTTAGTGCTGAAAATGCATTTTCAGCTCGCACTGTACACATTTGCTATGTGAGGCATTATCTCATAAGGGAAATACTGGACAATCAAATTAATGACTTCCCAGGCTTCAGGATGCCTTTTTACACTCTATAAATGTGGAAATTTACATTGGAAACGTTTGGTTTAGCTGTTAATGAAGTTTCGTTTTTTTAGTGCTGAAAATTCATTGTCTGCTGGCGCTGTACACTTTTTCTAAGTGTTGCAATATCTCATGAAGGAAATATTGGACAATCAAATTAATGACTGCCCAGGCTTCAGGATGTCTTTTTACACTATATAAAGGTGGAAATTTACATTGGAAACGTTTAGTTTAGCTGTTATAAAAGTTTGTTTTTTTAGTGCTGTAAATGCATTTTCAGCTCGCGCTGTACACATTTGCTATGAGAGGCATTATCTCATAAGGGAAATATTGGACAATCAAATTAATGACTGCCCAGGCTTCAGGATGTCTTTTTACACTATATAAAGGTGGAAATTTACATTGGAAACGTTTAGTTTAGCTGTTATAAAAGTTTGTTTTTTTAGTGCTGAAAATGCATTTTCAGCTCGCACTGTACACATTTGCTATGTGAGGCATTATCTCATAAGGGAAATACTGGACAATCAAATTAATGACTTCCCAGGCTTCAGGATGCCTTTTTACACTCTATAAATGTGGAAATTTACATAGGAAACGTTTGGTTTAGCTGTTAATGAAGTTTCGTTTTTTTAGTGCTGAAAATTCATTGTCTGCTGGCGCTGTACACTTTTTCTAAGTGTTGCAATATCTCATGAATGAAATACTGGACAATAAAATTAATGACTTTCCAGGCTTCAGGATGCCTTTCTACACTATATAAAGGTGGAAATTTACATTGGAAACGTTTGGTTTAGCTGTTATAAAAGTTTGGTTTTTTAGTGCTGTAAATGCATTTTCAGCTCGCGCTGTACACATTTGCTATGAGAGGCATTATCTCATAAGGGAAATATTGGACAATCAAATTAATGACTGCCCAGGCTTCAGGATGTCTTTTTACACTATATAAAGGTGGAAATTTACATTGGAAACGTTTAGTTTAGCTGTTATAAAAGTTTGTTTTTTTAGTGCTGTAAATGCATTTTCAGCTCGCGCTGTACACATTTGCTATGTGAGGCATTATCTCATAAGGGAAATACTGGACAATCAAATTAATGACTGCCCAGGCTTCAGGATGTCTTTTTACACTATATAAAGGTGGAAATTTACATTGGAAACGTTTGGTTTAGCTGTTATAAAAGTTTGGTTTTTTAGTGCTGAAAATGCATTTTCAGCTCGCACTGTACACATTTGCTATGTGAGGCATTATCTCATAAGGGAAATACTGGACAATCAAATTAATGACTTCCCAGGCTTCAGGATGCCTTTTTACACTCTATAAATGTGGAAATTTACATTGGAAACGTTTGGTTTAGCTGTTAATGAAGTTTCGTTTTTTTAGTGCTGAAAATTCATTGTCTGCTGGCGCTGTACACTTTTTCTAATTGTTGCAATATCTCATGAAGGAAATACTGGACAATCAAATTAATGACTTTCCAGGCTTCAGGATGCCTTTCTACACTATATAAAGGTGGAAATTTACATTGGAAACGTTTGGTTTAGCTGTTATAAAAGTTTGGTTTTTTAGTGCTGTAAATGCATTTTCAGCTCGCGCTGTACACATTTGCTATGAGAGGCATTATCTCATAAGGGAAATATTGGACAATCAAATTAATGACTGCCCAGGCTTCAGGATGTCTTTTTACACTATATAAAGGTGGAAATTTACATTGGAAACGTTTAGTTTAGCTGTTATAAAAGTTTGTTTTTTTAGTGCTGTAAATGCATTTTCAGCTCGCGCTGTACACATTTGCTATGAGAGGCATTATCTCATAAGGGAAATATTGGACAATCAAATTAATGACTGCCCAGGCTTCAGGATGTCTTTTTACACTATATAAAGGTGGAAATTTACATTGGAAACGTTTAGTTTAGCTGTTATAAAAGTTTGTTTTTTTAGTGCTGAAAATGCATTTTCAGCTCGCACTGTACACATTTGCTATGTGAGGCATTATCTCAGAAGGGAAATACTGGACAATCAAATTAATGACTTCCCAGGCTTCAGGATGCCTTTTTACACTCTATAAATGTGGAAATTTACATTGGAAACGTTTGGTTTAGCTGTTAATGAAGTTTCGTTTTTTTAGTGCTGAAAATTCATTGTCTGCTGGCGCTGTACACTTTTTCTAAGTGTTGCAATATCTCATGAAGGAAATACTGGACAATCAAATTAATGACTTTCCAGGCTTCAGGATGCCTTTCTACACTATATAAAGGTGGAAATTTACATTGGAAACGTTTGGTTTAGCTGTTATAAAAGTTTGGTTTTTTAGTGCTGTAAATGCATTTTCAGCTCGCGCTGTACACATTTGCTATGAGAGGCATTATCTCATAAGGGAAATATTGGACAATCAAATTAATGACTGCCCAGGCTTCAGAATGTCTTTTTACACTATATAAAGGTGGAAATTTACATTGGAAACGTTTAGTTTAGCTGTTAATGAAGTTTCGTTTTTTTAGTGCTGAAAATTCATTGTCTGCTGGCGCTGTACACTTTTTCTAAATGTTGCAATATCTCATGAAGGAAATACTGGACAATCAAATTAATGACTTTCCAGGCTTCAGGATGCCTTTCTACACTATATAAAGGTGGAAATTTACATTGGAAACGTTTGGTTTAGCTGTTATAAAAGTTTGGTTTTTTTAGTGCTGTAAATGCATTTTCAGCTCGCGCTGTACACATTTGCTATGAGAGGCATTATCTCATAAGGGAAATATTGGACAATCAAATTAATGACTGCCCAGGCTTCAGGATGTCTTTTTACACTATATAAAGGTGGAAATTTACATTGGAAACGTTTGGTTTAGGTGTTATATAAGTTTATTTTTTTAGTGCTGAAAATGCATTTTCAGCTCGCACTGTACACATTTGCTATGTGAGGCATTATCTCATAAGGGAAATACTGGACAATCAAATTAATGACTTCCCAGGCTTCAGGATGCCTTTTTACACTCTATAAATGTGGAAATTTACATTGGAAACGTTTGGTTTAGCTGTTAATGAAGTTTCGTTTTTTTAGTGCTGAAAATTCATTGTCTGCTGGCGCTGTACACTTTTTCTAAGTGTTGCAATATCTCATGAAGGAAATACTGGACAATCAAATTAATGACTTTCCAGGCTTCAGGATGCCTTTCTACACTATATAAAGGTGGAAATTTACATTGGAAACGTTTGGTTTAGCTGTTATAAAAGTTTGGTTTTTTAGTGCTGTAAATGCATTTTCAGCTCGCGCTGTACACATTTGCTATGAGAGGCATTATCTCATAAGGGAAATATTGGACAATCAAATTAATGACTGCCCAGGCTTCAGGATGTCTTTTTACACTATATAAAGGTGGAAATTTACATTGGAAACGTTTGGTTTAGCTGTTATAAAAGTTTGTTTTTTTAGTGCTGTAAATGCATTTTCAGCTCGCACTGTACACATTTGCTATGAGAGGCATTATCTCATAAGGGAAATATTGGACAATCAAATTAATGACTGCCCAGGCTTCAGGATGTCTTTTTACACTATATAAAGGTGGAAATTTACATTGGAAACGTTTACTTTAGCTGTTAATGAAGTTTCGTTTATTTAGTGCTGAAAATTCATTGTCTGCTGGCGCTGTACACTTTTTCTAAGTGTTGCAATATCTCATGAAGGAAATACTGGACAATCAAATTAATGACTTTCCAGGCTTCAGGATGCCTTTCTACACTATATAAAGGTGGAAATTTACATTGGAAACGTTTGGTTTAGCTGTTATAAAAGTTTGTTTTTTTAGTGCTGTAAATGCATTTTCAGCTCGCACTGTACACATTTGCTGTGAGGCATTATCTCATAAGGGAAATACTGGACAATCAATTTAATGACTTCCCAGGCTTCAGGATGCCTTTTTACACTCTATAAATGTGGAAATTTACATTGGAAACGTTTGGTTTAGCTGTTAATGAAGTTTCGTTTTTTTAGTGCTGAAAATTCATTGTCTGCTGGCGCTGTACACTTTTTCTAAGTGTTGCAATATCTCATGAAGGAAATACTGGACAATCAAATTAATGACTTTCCAGGCTTCAGGATGCCTTTCTACACTATATAAAGGTGGAAATTTACATTGGAAACGTTTAGTTTAGCTGTTATAAAAGTTTGGTTTTTTAGTGCTGTAAATGCATTTTCAGCTCGCGCTGTACACATTTGCTATGAGAGGCATTATCTCATAAGGGAAATATTGGACAATCAAATTAATGACTGCCCAGGCTTCAGGATGTCTTTTTACACTATATAAAGGTGGAAATTTACATTGGAAACGTTTGGTTTAGCTGTTATAAAAGTTTGTTTTTTTAGTGCTGTAAATGCATTTTCAGCTCGCACTGTACACATTTGCTATGAGAGGCATTATCTCATAAGGGAAATATTGGACAATCAAATTAATGACTGCCCAGGCTTCAGGATGTCTTTTTACACTATATAAAGGTGGAAATTTACATTGGAAACGTTTGGTTTAGCTGTTATAAAAGTTTGTTTTTTTAGTGCTGTAAATGCATTTTCAGCTCGCACTGTACACATTTGCTATGAGAGGCATTATCTCATAAGGGAAATATTGGACAATCAAATTAATGACTGCCCAGGCTTCAGGATGTCTTTTTACACTATATAAATGTGGAAATTTACATTTGAAACGTTTGGTTTAGCTGTTATAAAAGTTTGGTTTTTTAGTGCTGAAAATGCATTTTCAGCTCGCGCTGTACACATTTGCTATGAGAGGCATTATCTCATAAGGGAAATATTGGACAATCAAATTAATGACTGCCCAGGCTTCAGGATGTCTTTTTACACTATATAAAGGTGGAAATTTACATTGGAAACGTTTGGTTTAGCTGTTATAAAAGTTTGGTTTTTTAGTGCTGTAAATGCATTTTCAGCTCGCGCTGTACACATTTGCTATGAGAGGCATTATCTCATAAGGGAAATATTGGACAATCAAATTAATGACTGCCCAGGTTTCAGGATGTCTTTTTACACTATATAAAGGTGGAAATTTACATTGGAAACGTTTGGTTTAGGTGTTATATAAGTTTGGTTTTTTAGTGCTGAAAATGCTTTTTCAGCTCGCACTGTACACATTTGCTATGTGAGGCATTATCTCATAAGGGAAATACTGGACAATCAAATTAATGACTTCCCAGGCTTCAGGATGCCTTTTTACACTCTATAAATGTGGAAATTTACATTGGAAACGTTTGGTTTAGCTGTTAATGAAGTTTCGTTTTTTTAGTGCTGAAAATTCATTGTCTGCTGGCGCTGTACACTTTTTCTAAGTTTTGCAATATCTCATGTAGGAAATACTGGACAATCAAATTAATGACTTTCCAGGCTTCAGGATGCCTTTCTACACTATATAAAGGTGGAAATTTACATTGGAAACGTTTGGTTTAGCTGTTATAAAAGTTTGTTTTTTTAGTGCTGTAAATGCATTTTCAGCTCGCGCTGTACACATTTGCTATGTGAGGCATTATCTCATAAGGGAAATACTGGACAATCAAATTAATGACTGCCCAGGCTTCAGGATGTCTTTTTACACTATATAAAGGTGGAAATTTACATTGGAAACGTTTGGTTTAGCTGTTATAAAAGTTTGGTTTTTTTAGTGCTGAAAATTCATTGTCTGCTGGCGCTGTACACTTTTTCTAAGTGTTGCAATATCTCATGAAGGAAATACTGGACAATCAAATTAATGACTTTCCAGGCTCCAGGATGCCTTTCTACACTATATAAAGGTGGAAATTTACATTGGAAACGTTTGGTTTAGCTGTTATAAAAGTTTGGTTTTTTAGTGCTGTAAATGCATTTTCAGCTCGCGCTGTACACATTTGCTATGAGAGGCATTATCTCATAAGGGAAATATTGGACAATCAAATTAATGACTGCCCAGGCTTCAGGATGTCTTTTTACACTATATAAAGGTGGAAATTTACATTGGAAACGTTTAGTTTAGCTGTTAATGAAGTTTCGTTTTTTTAGTGCTGAAAATTCATTGTCTACTGGCGCTGTACACTTTTTCTAAGTGTTGCAATATCTCATGAAGGAAATACTGGACAATCAAATTAATGACTTTCCAGGCTTCAGGATGCCTTTCTACACTATATAAAGGTGGAAATTTACATTGGAAACGTTTGGTTTAGCTGTTATAAAAGTTTGGTTTTTTAGTGCTGTAAATGCATTTTCAGCTCGCGCTGTACACATTTGCTATGAGAGGCATTATCTCATAAGGGAAATATTGGACAATCAAATTAATGACTGCCCAGGCTTCAGGATGTCTTTTTACACTATATAAAGGTGGAAATTTACATTGGAAACGTTTGGTTTAGCTGTTATAAAAGTTTGGTTTTTTAGTGCTGAAAATGCATTTTCAGCTCGCACTGTACACATTTGCTATGTGAGGCATTATCTCATAAGGGAAATACTGGACAATCAAATTAATGACTTCCCAGGCTTCAGGATGCCTTTTTACACTATATAAATGTGGAAATTTACATTGGAAACGTTTGGTTTAGCTGGAAATGAAGTTTCGTTTTTTTAGTGCTGAAAATTCATTGTCTGCTGGCGCTGTACACTTTTTCTAAATGTTGCAATATCTCATGAAGGAAATACTGGACAATCAAATTAATGACTTTCCAGGCTTCAGGATGCCTTTCTACACTATATAAAGGTGGAAATTTACATTGGAAACGTTTGGTTTAGCTGTTAATGAAGTTTCGTTTTTTTAGTGCTGAAAATTCATTGTCTGCTGGCGCTGTACACTTTTTCTAAGTGTTGCAATATCTCATGAAGGAAATACTGGACAATCAAATTAATGACTTTCCAGGCTTCAGGGTGCCTTTCTACACTATATAAAGGTGGAAATTTACATTGGAAACGTTTGGTTTAGCTGTTATAAAAGTTTGGTTTTTTTAGTGCTGTAAATGCATTTTCAGCTCGCGCTGTACACATTTGCTATGAGAGGCATTATCTCATAAGGGAAATATTGGACAATCAAATTAATGACTGCCCAGGCTTCAGGATGTCTTTTTACACTATATAAAGGTGGAAATTTACATTGGAAACGTTTAGTTTAGCTGTTAATGAAGTTTCGTTTTTTTAGTGCTGAAAATTCATTGTCTACTGGCGCTGTACACTTTTTCTAAGTGTTGCAATATCTCATGAAGGAAATACTGGACAATCAAATTAATGACTTTCCACGCTTCAGGATGCCTTTCTACACTATATAAAGGTGGAAATTTACATTGGAAACGTTTGGTTTAGCTGTTATAAAAGTTTGGTTTTTTAGTGCTGTAAATGCATTTTCAGCTCGCGCTGTACACATTTGCTATGAGAGGCATTATCTCATAAGGGAAATATTGGACAATCAAATTAATGACTGCCCAGGCTTCAGGATGTCTTTTTACACTATATAAAGGTGGAAATTTACATTGGAAACGTTTGGTTTAGCTGTTAATGAAGTTTCGTTTTTTTAGTGCTGAAAATTCATTGTCTGCTGGCGCTGTACACTTTTTCTAAGTGTTGCAATATCTCATGAAGGAAATACTGGACAATCAAATTAATGACTTTCCA